>NC_066535.1:7548620-7741120 GCF_024679095.1 Eriocheir sinensis
ATGTCTGGTCACGCTTGTCATGTTAGTAGGTTGCTGGCATTTCCCTCCCACTCTGTCATATCATGCTAAGGTCACGTTGTCAGACTCTTCCTGAACGCTTCATCATCGGCCCTGAGGTGGGAATATTGAGCTGATGAGTCTTGGACCCGTATTCTCAAACCTTTCGGCGCCCAATTACACATGTTTTACAAGGCCTCCGCAGGCGTTTCGGGCATTTTCAGGGGTAGTTTAATTGCCCTGGTGGTTGTTTAACTCCTCTTCTGTTCCATGAATGTGAAAAATCCTCATGAAAGCCCGATTAATATCCATGTTGACCATTGAAAATAGTTGATGTGCAAGGTGGAAGCGTCTGAGAATACCGCCCCTGGTGCTGTGTTTGGACTTGAGGAGGAGGAGAAGGAAAGGGAGGAGGAGGAGGAGGAGGAGCTGAAAAAGGAGAAAGATTTTACACTGATCTGGTTACCAAGATTTATACTAGTCTGTTCACTTAAGTCGGACCCAAGCTGACAACATAAACCTAAGCGTGTTTGCAAGCTGAGTGCTGATTGACTACTGCTATGGCTTCCAAGTTTTCTTTAACCTCTGTTTGTGTTTATCTCACGCAGCACTTTCTGCTAATCTGCACTGTACTTACGAACACACTTAGGTTTATGTTGTCAGCTTGGGTCAGACTTAAGTGAACAGACTATAGTAGGATATGTGTAGTTATATTCCGTAAGTAGAACTATGGAGCACCACTGAGATAGATAGATAGATGATTAGATAGATAGGTAGATAGATAGATAGATAAATAGACGGATAAAGGAAGATACGGAGATAGATAGATTGACTGCCGTTGTTTAATAGATAGACAGATTGATAAACAAATAGATAAATATATAGATAGAGCATTGCCGCAGATAGACAGATTGTGATGTTGGTAAATAAGTAGATAGATAAACAGGTAGACAGACAGATATAAATACATAGATAAATCAATACCGTTATAGTATTCTTTATTTCACATTACTTCGCTTGGTATCATTTTTCCATTACGTAACCAACTTCCTTATTTGTTCATTTACTCCCGTTTTCTCCACTACCCTCTCGATTCTTGCATTTCATCGTCACCGTTATAATACGAACTTCGCTATAATATGAAGCGATTGCCACGTGATATTTTATTTCGTCCTCTAAGGCACTCTTCCGTCTTTTAAAATGACTGCAAAGAAGAGGAGGACGAGGACGAGAAAAAGGAGAACGAGTCGAAATAGGACGAGGACAAGGAGGAGGAGGAGGAGGAGGAGGAAGGACACTACAAAACTTGATAGGTGGGTGAATATAAAAGTAGAGTAAATGTCACGACTTGCTGGATTTTGGGAATAAGAAGTGAATGAAATGACAGTGTTGTTTTCCGAAAAGTCAAAGTGTGTGTTCAGTACGCGCCGACCCTGGGTGTGGCGGCGAGCAACAGCCCTAACAAAGCAGAAGAAAGGAAAACAGAGAAAGAAGTAACAATTAATGGCATTGAAAAAAAAAAGATCAAGAAAAGGCGAGAAATAAATGGATCTACGTGCATGTATTCATTAGATTCGAAGGATACCTGAACTAATTTTTTTTCCGGTATCTTTTTGCTTTCAATCTTATTACGTATGCTTTCTTTTCCTGTTGTGTGGCTGATGAAGGTCAAGATGTTTCAGCAGTAATATTAACAGTAACACTAGCAATAATTGTAGGAGCAGTAGTGGAGGGGGGATAAGGTGCGTGTATGTGTGTGTGTGTGTGTGTGTGTGTGTGTTGGGTATTAGGGAGGCACTAACGGCAGAGCAGGGATGACATGAAGGTTGTTGTGGTCTTCTTTGCCTGAATGACGCGCTGGACGGAGAAGGGAAGACAGGTCAGTCCCCCACGGTCTGACCGCATGCTGGGCTCGTAATCGCCAGACAGTACCCTCTTAGAATAAGTACTTTTCATCTCGGAGTACCTATCACTTGGTACCACTGCACACCACACACAGTCACCGCCCCTGTCTGCGATACAACCTCAGTAGCCAGAGCGCGACTCGAACCTCGCCTTTAAGATGACAGGCGAAGGTGGCTTCCTTTGAGTTATGTGTTTGTGTTTGTGAACATAATTCTGAGACCTTTATTTGTTTACATTGTGACAGGAATGGACCGGGTCTATTTTTTTTGTCGTGTTAGCGAAGAATGTAGCTTTTTTTCGCATGTATATGATAGTAAAAGCGTGTAAATGTTTCTATATTATTTCTTCGATGAAAGGGAGCATCTGGGGTGATTGGCTTAGGAATAGTGGGTCATTTGATGTCCAATGGGAATAGTGGAGAACCCAGTGATTTACTTTTATTGTGAAGGGAGAGGGGGGCGGGAATGGTTGGGGAGTAAGGTGATTAGAACGGGAATGGTGGACTGTTTGTTATGTTAATGGAATGGGAATGATAATAGAAATGATAGAGACCACCCTAACAGAGAGAGTTCCGGGCGAAGGGAGTGAGGCGTAGGAGGCACGGGGAGGTGGATTTATCGCTCGAGGCACTGAAGCAGAAACTCAGTAGTAGTGGCGAGCAAATATCCTCCATTGAATTACTCTTTATGCATGTTGTTCTAGCGGTAAAGACCTTTTTGTGTGTGGAAGCATTATTTGCATTTGTTTTTCATCGAAGGGGCTCAGTCATCACCCACGGACGGCGGGTTTGGCCTCAAGGCAAGGCACTGGAGGACGAAGTGTGTCGGGGGAAGGGACACCAAGAGATATAAACACTAATCTACCTCACTGTTGTGCAAGCCTTTCCTGCTGCAACATAATTTTATGATAAGCATTGCCCGTATGATTCCTTTGGAAGCCTCAGTAGGACAAAAAACTATATGCCTTCCACAATTTTATTAAAAGGAAAGCCCTTAATGCCCGTTTCCAAGGCTCTTAAGATGACAAAGAACTGTATGCCTCCTGGTGTTTGGTATTAAGATATCGATCTGTAAAGGGTCGACCCACGTAACTAACTAAATAATCATCTGCGCCGCTGTTCTGCAAACCCTTCATGCTGTGACAATTTATTATAAGCAAACCCCTGACGACTCAGTTCCAAGGTTCTTATGAGGACAAAGAACTTCAAACCTCTCACAATTTTATTATAAACACAGCCCTTAAGATTTATTTGCAAGCTTCTTAATAGGACAAAGAACACTCTGTGCCTCCCAGTGGTAGGTTTTAAGTTATCAATCTGCGAAGCAACGACCCAAGTAATGTCTCTCGCGACCGGCAATTTAAAATCTTTACTCTCCACTCCTCGCTAGGGAACACACTTATACCAGGACCACAGCGAACAGTTTGTGATGAGTAATATTATTGTTCTTCAGGTGGAGGCTCTGTTGCTGTTTCCGTGTGTTCCTGTTTTTTTTTCCGTGCGGGTGAAGAGATTAATCACTATTACCCACACTTGCTCCTCAGGGTCAAGCCTCCGGAGGGCGTTGGGTAAACAGAGAGTGGCCGTGCGAGAGTCTCACCAGCGATGCCGTCACACCCTTGGTCACACCCGTCACTCCGTGGTTTCCTGGCGGCCGCAACACATTTGACGCGGCCTCTTCAGTGTGTGCGCCACGTCAGACACAGGTGAGAATGATGACTGTTTGTTTATTTAGAATGTTTTTTTTTTTCACTGTTGCATTCAGCTAAGTTCCTCCAATGGTGGTGATAACAGTTCTGACGGGCCCACTTTATGTTAATGTTATCTAATTTTGTACCCAAGAAAATGCATCAACGCCACTTGGCATAACATACGCAAACAAACAAGCAGTCGAAGCCTTGTAATTAGTTTTTAATTTGATCGTGTTTTTATATAAACCATTTCCTTATATTTTCGTATATGTATTTCCTTTAATTCACGTGTCACTTTTTTCCACTCCTCCCTTCTTTTCTTCCCTATCCTGTCTTATATACATTCATACATTTAGACATACATTCATACATACATACATATATACATACGTACATACACACTCAAGAGCTTTTACCTCATGTATCTCTCCATCTCTCTCTCTTCCCCCTCTGACCCGCCTCGCACCCAGTCATCAACCTCTTTCAACTTTCAGGCTCTGTAATAATTTCAGGCGCACTTGCAATACCTGTTCCACCTGGTAATGCTTCTCTTCGCCTGTTTTCCCTTGCCTCTGAACCTTTCTCTTCCAGTTCTGCTTCTCTTCCAATCACCAGCCACTCTCCTTTTCCTTTTTCTTTCCTTTCATGACTGCATTCTTTTATCATCACCGTTTTCCTTGTTCTTACTTTCCTCCCATTTCTTTTTTTTACTCACATTTCCTTTCTCCTTCCGAAATTGACCTCTCTTTCGGCCACCTCTTCTGATTCTTTTTTAGGAGCAGCGAGTAGCGGGCTTTTTTTATTGATTATTGTTTCCTTTTTTGTGTGCCCTTGAGCTGCCTCCTTTGTTGTAAAAAAAAAAAAAAAAAATTCCCTTCTTTACCATCTCCTGTTACCTTTTACTCTTTCCTTTCCCCGTCCTTCAACATCCTTCCTTTTCCCTCTCCTTCTCTTTCATGTCCTGATTTACCATCCATCTCTCCCTCTTCTCCATCTTTTTTTCCGTCAATCTTTTTATTTTTCCGTCTAGTTTTCCATCGTTATTGTCTCCCCTCTTCCTACTCTGTCCCTCCTTTTCCTCCTTCTTCGCCTTCTCCCCCTCCTTACACGTCCTTGCCTCACCTTCCCAAACATCTCCCTCCTTTCCTTTCCCCTTTGCCCGCGTCCTTGCCTCCCCTTCCCTCCCCTTCCCTCTTTCAGCCAATTTCCGCGTAGATGTTGCTTATCTCCCCTTACAAATCCTTCCTATCTCATAAATCCACTGCTTCTCCATCCCTATCCTCAACCATCCTTTCCCCTTGCTCTCCCGCCACCGCAACCACCTCCGCCTCCTCCTCCTTTTCCTCCTTCCTTCTCTTCCTCACCCGGCCTCCGTCACCGCCACCCGCCGCGTCTAGTAGGAAATGCCAGAGATTCTAAGAGGGAGTGCGTGTCCAGGGACGAGGTGCATTCCAATCTCCTCCAGGTCTAGGTGAGGTGATGTAAGGGTCAGCGGCCATGAGTGTGACTGTGTCCTTTCTCACACGGGGGTGGAAAGGAAGGAGGAGGAGAAAAGAAAGAAAGAAAAGAGAAAAGAAAAAGTCGAATAAAGTAAAAAGGAATAAAAGAAAAAAAAGAAAGTAGAATAAAAGTAAGAAATGGAAAGGTTAAAGAAAAAAGAAAGCAAGGAAGAAAGATGAAATTTAGGAAAGAAAGAGAAAAAGAAGAAAGAAGAGAGTAAGTATGAAAACAAGAAGAGAGAAAAATAGGGGGTTGGGATTAAGGTGAGAGTTATCCTGAGTCTCGTGGCATAATGGACAGAGGAGGAGGGAGAGGAGAAAGAGGAGGAGGAGGAGGAAGGGAAAGAGGGAGTCGAACGGTGAAAGTTGAATAATCTAGAATGAAAAAGTTGATTGAAAGCATTTTAACCACCACTCACACCTGCGGAATGTGGTGTTTTTCTCTCTCTCTCTCTCTCTCTCTCTCTCTCTCTCTCTCTCTCTCTCTCTCTCTCTCTCTCTCTCTCTTAATTTTCTCTTTTTTTTCAACCTGTTCTCTCCATTATCTTGATTTCCTCTCCAATCTATCTCTCTTACACCTCCATAATTAAGGAAGAGAGAGAGAGAGAGAGAGAGAGAGAGAGAGAGAGAGAGAGAGAGAGAGAGAGAGAGAGAGAGAGAGAGTCAGTCAGTCAGTCAGTCATCTCATTCGGCCTACGTGAGGGGACACACACACACACACACACACACACACACACACGGCTGGGTAGGGTGGTCGGTGGTCGTAAGGGTGCCGGGGGGGGTTGGGGGGTCAAGGTCGGTTGGTATTCGGTTCGGTGGGTCTGTTTGGGTTTGGGGTGGCGGGAGGCTCCTTGGCTAGCTACCTGCTGCTTGATTTTTTCTTTATGCCGCATTAGTAGTTATCAACAGTTAAGCAGTTAGTTTGGCTTTTGAATTCCACTTTTGGGACGGAAGTTGGAAGTGTTTGATTTTCACAGAGACAAATCGACATATTACAAACTTAGTCGTAAAAAAGTTTGTTAGCTACATGTCGCCTGAATTTACAAAGGCTCCTTTAGTATTCATTAAGAGTTTGCGTGATTAGTCTGGCTTTTGAATTATCTTTTTTGGTGACGGAGTTTTTAGTTAGAAGCGTTGGATTTCCACAGAGGTAACTCGACATAGTGTAACTCAGTCGTGAAAAGATGGCTAGCTACTTGTCGTGTTTGCCGTATCAGGGTTTATGAACAGTTACGTGATTGGTTTGGCTTTTGAATTCCTGTTTTGGGACGAAGTTTGTATGAAGTGTTGGATTTCCACAGAGGTAAGTCGACATATTACAAATTCAATCGTAAAAAAAAAATAACTGACCACGCCTTGAAAAACGGGCCAAAAAAGACAAATTAGCCGCATACTGAGACTAATATGACGTTTAAAGATGAGGCGCGTCCCGTCAGGTGTTGGCGTTTTCCTTACTCACCTCATCTCACCTGTCTTACCATAAGGGTCGTGATTAGTCTGCTAATGCCCCGGGTAAGGTTCCAAAATGCCCGGGAATATTGAACTGGGAAACATTCCATGGAAATAGTGGGAATTTTACGAGAATTTTTGGAAACTTTCAGTAATTTTCGGGAATTTAAAGAATTAAAATATATATATATATATATATATATATATATATATATATATATATATATATATATATATATATATATATATATATATATATATATATATATATATATATATATATATATATATATATTAGGCTAAGGTTAGTGTTGCCAGTTTCGACTTCAGTCTTGGGGGCTGTTGGTGAATGTTCCTTAGGCCGTTGGTGGCGCAGGGGGGATTTTTCAAGTGACTCCTGTTGAGGCTCATGTTGCCCTCGGTGCTCGGGTTCACTCGCTATCACTAATACTCTACTTGTTATCTTGATTAATGAATGATAAATGATACTCTTCGTTAATGGACCGTAATTACTGATACCTAGTTTGTTGTCTTAATGAATTATGTATAATTATTGGTGTTTTTGTTACAAGGAATTCTTTCACTAAATATTTTTTTGCATATTACCTTGCAGAACGCTTAACCTCAGACTTTACTATCATTTTCGATTGGGGCAAGAAGTACCTGGTGTCCTTCAACGCCTCAAAAACACAATTTCTTCACCTAGCAACTCGACACAACCTGCCAAATTCCATCCTGTATTCTTTGACAACGCTCAGCTGTCACCTTCTCCTACACTAAACATCCTCGGTCTATCCTTAACTCAAAATCTCAACTGGAAACTTCATATCTACTCTCTCACTAAATCAGCTTCGTCGAGGTTGGGCGTTCTGTATCGTCTCCGCCAGCTCTTCTCCCCACGACAGATGCTGTCCATATACAGGGGTCTTGTCCACCCTCGTATGGAGTATGCATCACATGTGTGGGGGGGCTCCACTCAGCTCTCCTGGACAGAGTAGAGTCAAAGGCTCTTCGTCTCATCAACTCCCGTCCTCATCCTGACAGTCTTCTTCCCCTTAAATTCCGCCGCCATGTTGCCTCTCTTTCTATCTTCTAACGATATTTTCATGCTGACTGCTCTTCTGAACTTGCTAATTGCATGCCTCCCCTCTTCCCGCGGCCTCGCTGCACTCTGCTTTCTACTTTAGCTCATCCCTATACTGTTCAAACCCCTTATGCAAGAGTTAACCAGCATCTACACTCTTTCATCCCTTACAGTGGTAAACTCTGGAACAGCCTTCCTTAGTCTGTATTTCCTCCTGCCTATAACTTGACCTCTTTCAAGAAGAGTGCATTAAGACACCTCTCCACCCGAAATTGACCTCTCTTTTGGCCACTCTATACTATCGTCCTTTGTGGGAGCTGCAAGTAGCGGGCTTTTTTTCTATACTCATTTTGTTGTCCTTGAGCCGGTTCCTTTGTTGTAAAAAAAAACGTATAAAGTATAATTTGTGTTGAATAATCAAGGTATCTATTCATCTATCTTTTTCTATCTATCTATCTATCTACCCTTGTTTATCTTGTTTTTGCTTTCCATTTATTTCCGTGTGTGTACAAGTTAGTCAACATATTGAAGTGTTCATATATGAATTTTTATGCAGATATATTAATTTTTGTGGCGTCAGGAAGGTTTTTCGTCCCGGTGCGTGAAATGAGTCAGATTTGGCGAATGTTCGTCGTAACTTCTGGTCGAGCCCGAGCGAAAACTACTGAAGCTAGGAAGGCGTGCTTGGTGTCAAATGAAAGGTCTTTTAATACAGATCAGTCAGAAATCAATCAGAAACATAAATTGGAAAGCATTGAATAAAAAAAAGTTATAAGCACAAAACTAGGACGTATCCAAATCGCGGCAGAAGGGCCGAATAACAGGCTATATTGTGACGGCTCGGCGACGAATTTGGAATCGAGCTATCAAAATATCCTTCAAGTCGGTCAAACTCCATTTCCAAGAGGGGCTACATGCCAAATTACAGCCTTCTAGAGGCAATAGCAAGGCCACACTAGACAAAAACGGCAAAGTGTCTGGAGTTCGTCAAAATCGCTCTCGACAAGGTTTACGTTTCGAGCTCGAGCGACGAAACTACTGGGAGTAGGGAAATGTTATGCACCACATTGGAAAGCACATTTGCAGGGCTAAATCATTCGTGAAATTCTCAAAAATGAGTGGGTTTCATTATTGGGAACTCAAAAATAGGTGTTTTTTAGTCGGGTTTTTTTTGCGAATTTATTCGGTTTTTTACCTTTTCGAGTCGGTTTTCGAGCCATGTCGCTAATTAAAAAATATAGCCCTTTTATTTTGCCGTCGATTGATACCAAAAACTTTACTGTAGCCCCAGAAATAAGGGAGTTATGGCGATTCGCACCATAGCGGTTGATTTTCCAAAATTCGCGGCTTGATGACGAGGCTGAAGCAAGTGTCCGTTCCATAGTATAGGGTTCACTGATCTGTATCAATCTCGCTTTTCGTTCTAGCTCTCTCGTTCCTTCCCCTCACCCCCCTTCCTCGCTCTCCCTTGCAGCCACATACCTTCACTTTCTTATGTAGGATTTTTTATCATTCTTTTGTTTTACTTTCTATTTCATGTTCTTAATGGTGTGCGTTTTTTCCTGCTTTATTGTCACCTTTTACTTCTTTACCTTCCTCTTCCTCTTCCCCTTCCTTCTGTCACTCTTCCTGTTTCAGTGTTGCTGCTGTTGTTGTTGTTGTTGCTGTTGATAATGATGATGTTTGTACAGTGTTTTTTTCCTCCTTAGCTGTTGTCAGTTTTATCAGTCTGTCATGTTTAGCTTGTTTTTGTTTTCCATTTATTTCCGTGTGTGTAATAGCCTTCTAATATCCTTCTTTTTCTCCTCCTCCTCCTCATCATCATCATCCTCCTTATCCTCCTCCTCCTCCTCCTCCTCCTTCTCCTCCTTATCCACCTCCACCTCCTCCTCCTCCTCCTCCTCCTCCTCCTTCTCCTCCTTATCCTCCTCATCTCCATTCTCATTTGCATTCCTGCCACTCATGCATTAGTATTCTTCCTTGCACCATGGCTACTGTTGTTGTTTTTGTTGTTGTTTTTTGTTTATTTTCCTTTCCTTGACCACCCTCACCATCACCACTATCACCATCACACCGTTATCATCTCCTTGGTGGTGATGCTGAATGGCGGCTTGGTTTGTGCTGGTGGGCGTCAAATGTGCTGGAACTAAGGAAAATGTGTGAGTCTTGTTATCTCTCTCTCTCTCTCACACATACACACACACACACACACACACACACACACACACACACACACACACACACACATACCCTCTCCCCCCTACATTCATCCTCTCCCTCTCCTCCCTACCCACCCACACACCTTCCTTCCCCGTCTAGCAGTCGACTCCCATGTTTTAAGTCGATGTTTAAACACTCAATTGACAAGGCCTTCGTGGGAGTGTTTGGCATTTTCAGGGGTAGTTTTCTGACCCTTCTGGTAGTTTGACCCTTCTTCTGTACCATGGGCCTGAAAAAATCCCTCATTAGAACCCGACTGATCTCCTCTTTGGCCTTTGGAAATAGTTGATGTGAGAGGCGAAATCGTCTAACAGTACGAGTCTTGGCTGCCTGGGTGGAGCGTGTAATCGGCGGTGACACAAAACGTCGACTTAAAACATGGGAATCGACTGCTAGAGGGGGAAGGGTGGATAGGGAGGGGATGAATGTAAGGGGGAGAGAGAGAGAGAGAGAGAGAGAGAGAGAGAGAGAGAGAGAGAGAATATTCAAAGCTTGTTAGCGGACTTCTTAATTCACTTCCGAGACTTAATCAAGGTGGATGAAGTGTAAAAGGAGATGTGGGAGGAGGAGGAGGAGGAAGAGGAGGAGGAAGAAGAAGAAGAAGAGACACACAAATACACAATACATAAAGAACAAAACAAATGAATAATAACAGTGAAAAGGACAGAGTGACACCAGGCACTGAACAGTCGATTTTACACGAGTTTTTCTTCTTCTTTCTCCTCCTCCTCCTTCTCCTCCTCTTCTTCTTCTTTTACTCTTCCTTTCATCTCAGTAACAACATGACATACTTTCCTTTTTCTTGCTTCTGTTGTTGTTTCTGTCCTTGTTGTCTTGTTGTTCTCGCTTTTATCGTTACGTTGTGTACATCGCCGAAGGTTTGATCCGACGGTGTTCTCCAGCTCGCGTTGTTTACTTCCTGGATTCCCTCTCGCTGCACGCCGCTGAAGGTCGGGCGAGCAGACGGAGCGAGACGGATGTTAGACCAGGGAGATGTAGGGGAGGAGAGGCGGTGGAGGAGGAAGGAGGTAGGGGGAGGAGGGAAGGAAAGAATGTGTATGGGTGTAACGGGTGGAAGGAGTAGAGGGAGGAGAGGAGGAGGAAGAGGAAGAGAAGGAGGGAGTAGAGGAGTTGAGGGAGCAAAGAATGAGTATCGGAGTGATTGGAGTGATTAGAGGAGGTGAAGGAGGAAGGAGTAGAGGAGGAGAAGGAGGAGGTGAGGGAGGAAGGAAATAACGTGTATGGGGATGATTCGCGAGGGAGAGAGTGAGGGAGGAGGAGACGAATTAGGGAAAAAAGTAATAGTTATGTTAGGGAGATGCGGGAGAGAGGAAAGAATGTGTAAGAAATGTGTAAGGAATGATGGGTGGAGGGCAAAGGGTGAGGGAGGGGAAAGCAGGAAGAGGAGATGAAAGTATGAGTAAGGTGAGAGGGTGAAGGGAAAATTGTATGTCGTAGTGACGGGTGGAAGGGGAGGGAGGAGGGAGGAGTAAGGAGTGTATGGTAGAAGAGAAAGGGATGAAAAGGGAGTAAAGAAAGTAGGATTTAGGAGTAGAGGGAGATGATGTATGTTTCCCTTCTCCTGCCCTTCTTTATTCCCTCCTTTTCCGCTTTTCCCCACTCCCTCTACCTTAATATACCCTTCCTCTCCATTCCTGCCTCCATCAACCCCCTCCCTTGCCTTTCTCAACCCATTTTCTGACTTTCCTTTCTTCAAAACACACTTTCTGCAATCTTCTTTCCATCCTCTCCCATTCTTTCTCTCCATCCTCGCTCTTCACCCTTCTCACATCCTTTAATTATCATCCCTCCTTCATACTTCCCTTTCCTCCATTCGCTTCCTTCCCCCACCTTCCTTTTCTTCCCCACACACACTCCCTCCACCATCTCCTACACACCCTTCTAACATAACCTTCCGCCCTTGCTCTTTACTCTCCGTTCTCTCCCTCACTCTTTTCCTTGATATTTCTGTGCCTTAGTAAATAAGATGTTTTCTGGATGAAGTAACAATGGCACATGTGATTTTATAGATTTCATTAGCAGCCAGTGTCTTAGTCATATAAACTGGAGACCCGCGAACTAGAAACATACTCACTTAATTGTGCTTAATCATGGTAGACCACAGGCACACACTCACACGCGCAGAGATCTGGGAAGGAGAAAAAGAGAGAGGGGAGATAACACAATTAAGCGGCCGCATCCAACACCCTTTCATTAGAGTTTGAAGTAATCTATCAAAAAAGTTATTTCGTAATCTAATAAGTATTTTATCAACGCTCCCATCACCTCGCGAGTAAATTCCAGCATCGAGGAGCTACAGAGAAGTGTGTGAGCGAGTTTCTTTGGCGCCGATGCTGATTTCACTACACCGTTGCGCAACCATTGATGATTTTACTCTTTGTTTTTTCGTTGTATCATTGCAGAGTTGTTGGCAGAGAAACTTTTAGTCAGTGGATTCTAGACGTGTTGACCTTTCACACAGTAACAGCATGTGTGTGTGTGTGTGTGTGTGTGTGTGTGTGTGTGTGTGTGTGTGTGTGTGTGTGTGTGTGTGTGTGTGTTTACCTATTTGTATTTACCTATTTGTAGTATACAGGGTCTGAGCTAGCCTCGGATAGTCCTGTCTCTTTGTCTACTTTTATCCAATCTTTCTTACTTTTATCCAATGTGTGTGTGTGTGTGTGTGTGTGTGTGTGTGTGTGTGTGTGTGTGCGTGTGCGTGGACTGCTGCCTTGCCCTTTTCTGTTCACCGGAAAAAAATATGAAACCAAATAATAAATTGTGGTAGGTCCCGAGTTGTTTTTTCCCTAGTTGAGAGAGAGAGAGAGAGAGAGAGAGAGAGAGAGATGGCACGTTCCCCTATTCAGCCTCGTGACTCATCAAACTCAAGATCTTAAAACTGTTCAAGCAAGAGTCTCCTTGACGATGTTTACTCTTGTTACCTCACCGCCTCCTCCTCCTCCTCCTCCTCCTCCTCCTCCTCCTCCTCCTCCTCCTCCTCCTCCTCCTCCTCCTCCTCCTCCTCCTCCTCCTCCTCCTCCTCCTCCTCCTCCTCCTCCTCCTCCTCCTCCTTCTCCACCTCCTCCACCACTTCCTCCACTTCCTCCACCACCTTTAATAAGGGGGATATTCATAAGGTTTTGTTGGTAAGAGAACAGGGTAGAACACGTAGTAATGGGTTTAAACTAGATAAATTCAGATTCATCAGGGACATAGGCAAAAATTGGTTTACTAACAGAGTGGTGGATGAGTGGAATAGGCTTAGCAGTCATGTGGTGAGTGCCAATACAATTGTCACATTCAAACATAGATTAGATAAATTCATGGACAGCGATATTAGGTGGGGTTAGATTCACGGGAGCTTAGGTTCAAAGGAGCTGCCTCGTACAGCCCTACCGGCCTCTTGCAGACTCCTACGTTCTTATGTTCTTATGTTTTCCTCCTCCTCTTCTTCTCCTCAGTATGGGTGATGGGGGGTGGAGGAGGGAGAGGGGGTGATGGAGATGAAGTGGAAGGCGAGGGGTGAAAGAGTTAGATACTTCCTTCTCGTGACACACCTCTCCACCACGTCCATCACCACCACCACCACGTCCATCACCACCACCACCACGTCCATCACCATCACCACCACCACCACGTCCATCACCACCACCACCACGTCCATCACCATCACCACCACTACGGTAACATTCCAATGGCACAATAGTAGTGACTGACAGACCACCAAACTTTCACTATTCCTACCCTTTCCCACACCACCACCATCACCACCGCCACCACCATCACCAAACTGAATAGTGGCTGGATGAAAAAAAGGTGAGTTGTGTAGTTAATGATAATGAGACTGAAAGGTTTAAATATAGGTTAGATGGATGTACAGAAGTTGAATGATGGAGAATATCTAGATCTCAGGAGCACTTATATGTAGGTCGATCAGTCTCTTTTAGTGGCCTTATATCATTGTGTATATCTATGTACTTTGGCTATAGTGTGTGTAGCCTCGATTACATGATGTGTAGCCCTGTGTAGTACCTTGATTACACGGTGTTACATTGGGCAGTCTGCGGGCTCCTTCTGAGTTCCGACGCCCTTACCACCCCCACCACCACCCCAGCCGGCCACCCCCTTCTACCGGCGCGTGACAGCCTTGCCTTAACCCTGACCCCTGGTGCCCATAACTGGTCCTCGCCGCGGTCACTGCCAGCTCTCGGCCGCGCCAAAGAAGCGACGCCCGGCTGTGGTGCCACTGTTTACCACCTCCTCATCCCGCCACAAGTCCCCGCCGCCAGTGCTATGCTTTAGTGTCATTTTTCATCCTCCCTCCACCATACGTCCTGTCACCGGTGCCAATATCTTCTATGTAATTACTTCCCCACCACCTTCATCCACTACGTCTGCTGTCCGTCACTTCACTACAGGTGCCAATATCTTCTATGTAATTACTTCCCCACCACCTTCATCCACTACGTCTGCTGTCCGTCACTTCACTACCGGTGCCAATATCTTCTCTGTAATTGCTTCCCCACCACCTTCATCCACTACGTCTGCTGTCCGTCACTTCACTACCGGTGCCAATATCTTCTCTGTTATTGCTTCCCCACCACCTTCATCTACTACGTCTGCTGTCCGTCACTTTACTGTTGACATCCACCATCCTCTGCATTTTGTCAGCGTACGTTCTCCCATAATTATTTTTCACCCTTTGTCATTGTCATTCCACCACCACCACCACTACCAAGATTGGCGAAAAAGAAGAGCAGTCATGAACATTTATCCTTGCCCAACCGCTATCACAAGCCCTAGATAGTAATTGAGTCCACGTGTGAAGAACGGCTACCCAAGAGTCTCTCATGTGGGTGGGGCTATCCATTTTCTTTTCCTGTTTTGTCCCTCCTGATAATGCAAGAGTTCACCAGATTCTTAATTCCTTCAGAGCATTCATCGTTCCCTCTTTGTCATCGTTATTACCACTCATCACCATCATCATTCATCACAAACATCACCATCATCATCATCACCATCATTCACCACAATCATCATCATCACCATTGCTCAGCACAATCATCATCATCATCATCATTCATCGCTCCCTCTCTGGCTCCATTTTTAAAGTTATAAGCCGTCGAGTCTGCCTCAGGGAAGGTCATATTTGTTTTACTGACCACTCACTCACCGACCCACTCCTTCCCTTTTTCACTTACTCACTCACTCCTCTCTCTTAACGGTGTGGCGAAGCTGGATGATGCGGAACTGACGCCAGCGGAGCAAGGTCACGGCGAGAGAGGGCCGGAGGCAAGGAGAAAAGGGTGGGGCGGCGGGGGGAAGGGCTGAGGAAGGGAGGCGTGCATGTATTCACGCTCACAAAGAACAGATAAGGAAGACATAAAGGAGAAGGAAAACAACGGTGATAGAAGATGGGAAGGGAAGCGACGGGGAGAAAAGGGTGAGGTGAGGGAGACGTGCTTGTATTCACATCCACAAGGAACCAAAGAAGGAAGACGTAATACAGGTGGAAAGCCCCAATGATATAGAAAGTGGAAAAAAGACGTAGATAGGGAGGGGCAGGGGAGTGTAGGGTTGAGGAAGAGATATGCACCTGTATTGAGACTTAAAAGGAAACAAGGAAGGAATAATCAAGAGAGAAGGAAACCCCCAATGATGGAGAAAGTGGAAAAAATGACGTAGATAGGGAGGGGCAGGGGAGTGTAGGGTATAGGGAGAGATATCCAGCTCTATTGAAACTTAAAAGGAAACAAGGAAGGAATAATCAAGAGAGAAGGAAAGACCCAATGATAGAGAAAGAAAATGGGAAAAAGACTTACGTAATGCATTGGCGTGAGTTGGAAAAAAAGGTGGTAAGAGATGCAGCCCACTGTCGCAGGAAAGCAAGGAAGGGAGAGTAAAAAAGGAAAGTATCGCCAACGAGAGAGAAAGCCGATGATGAAGAAAGGGTTGCATAATACACATTGCCAGAGTAGAAAGGGAAGCACCAAGGATAGAGAAAGGGGGAACGGAAAGGAAATACGAGGAATGGAAAAGAAAAAAAGAAATGAAGAAGAAGAACGCAGAAAAGAAGGAAGTGCCGAAGATTTGGAACAGGAGGAAAAGAGAGGAAGCAAAAGAGAAGTCGACGAAAAAATGAGATAAACCAGAAGGAAGCAAAGAATGAAGACAAAACGGAAGGAAGCACCAAGGATGTGGACAAAAGGAAGGAGGAAGCGAGACCCGTGACACGTATTTACCTTCCAAGAACAGACAAGGAGGTAACCAGGGAACGAGGGGGAAAGGAGAGGGGCGAATATGGGTTGGATGTGAAAGTTGGCATTTGTGGAACTCAGAGACGGCATTTGATCCTCCATGCACGTGGCGCCTCTCAGACACGGAGCAACAGACAGAGTGAGGGTCATACTCCTAAACACCTCAGCGCCCAACCTCACATATTTGACTGGGCTTTCGTATGTGTTGTGAGCATTTCCTGAGTAGTTTTAGGAGTCTGGTGGTAGGCTGACCCTTCTTCTTTACCTTGAACCTAAAACAATGCTCATTAGAACCCGACTGGTCTCTTTTTGGCCCTTGAAAATAGTTGATGTGAGAGGTTGAAGCGTTTGAGAGTGCCGCCCTTTGTCCCATTGGTAGGCTTGTCAACTTTTAGAGAGTTAACTTTCTCTTTCATTGTCCTCCATCCTCACGCTCTCTCTCACCCTCTCTTTCTGCCTCTTTCATTACCAACCCACTCTCTCTTTTTCCATACTTTCTCTCTCTCTCTCTCTCTCTCTCTCTCTCTCTCTCTCTCTCTCTCTCTCTCTCTCTCTCTCTCTCTCTCTCTCTCTCTCTCTCTCTCTCTCTCTCTCTCTCTCTCTCTCTCTCTCTCTCTCTCTCTCTCTCTCTCTCTCTCTCTCTCTCTCTCTCTCTCTCTCTCTCTCTCTCTCTCTCTCTCTCTCTCTCTCTCTCTCTCTCTCTCTCTCTCTCTCTCTCTCTCTCTCTCTCTCTCTCTCTCTCTCTCTCTCTCTCTCTCTCTCTCTCTCTCTCTCTCTCTCTCTCTCTCTCTCTCTCTCCTTACCCTCTATCACCCTTTTTCATTACCTATCAAACTCATCCCTTACCTCCCTCCGGTTGTCATTACTCACCACCCTCACCCTCCTTATCTCCCCCTCACCCCCATTTACTACCTACCCTTCCCATTTTTCTTCTCACTTTCTCTCTCTCCTTCGTTACCCTGCACCCTTTCTCCTGTTTCACCTTCATTATTAACCCGACATCGTGGATAATATAAGCCTAATATAAGACACACACTAACACCAACACCAACACCCATGCATGTAAGAGACAGAGAGAGAATGAGGGCATAGATATAGACAGAGGTAGGCTGAGACACAGAGACAGAGGGACAGAGAGTGACAGACATAGGAGACGAAAGTGAAAATGCCGGGTTGTTCTGATCTGTCTGTTCACATCTACACACATATTCAAGTACAAGAGAAACACTGAGGATAGAGAAGGAGAGTACAGATGCATTGGAACAGAGAGTGACAGAGATAGGAGACGAAAGTGAAAATGCCCGGTTGTTCTGTCTGTTTGTCCACAGCTACACACATATTCAAGTAAAAGAGAGACACTGAGGGTAGGGAAACAAAGATAGGCTGAGACAGAGGGGCAGAGAGTAGCAAAGGTGGATTTCGAAAGTGAAAATTCACCCAATATAAGACCGGCTGACCACGCGCCGCCGCCCCACATCTTCAAGGCAAAGCTGAAGGTCATATTTCTTTGTCGGAGCAACCAACACCTTTCTTTCTTCCTTACTACATTCTCTCTCTCTCTCTCTCTCTCTCTCTCTCTCTCTCTCTCTCTCTCTCTCTCTCTCTCTCTCTCTCTCTCTCTCTCTCTCTCTCTCTCTCTCTCTCTCTCTCTCTCTCTCTCTCAAAAAAAAAAGAAGTAATGGAGCCAGGGGATAGTGTCGTAGGGAGGACGGGCTAACGCTCCCCCTCTCCTCACCCTTTCCCTCCTCCCCTCAGGCGTATGGCTCCGTTGTTTGTTTGATCTTGGCAGCCTCTTTAGTTTTTGTTTTTATCGGAGGAACATATCATGGGGATCTTTATCAAATATTTTTCATCACAATCTAAAAATTTTCAAGTACGTATTTTTCATCACGATCTAAAAAGGGGTTACGGACGACTACATACACAGCCCTCTTATGCCGTGCTGTTTGTTGTTGTTGTTGTTTATCTTAGTTTAGCTTTCGTTCAGGGTGAGTAATACTTCTATGAGGAGGAGGAGGAGGAGGAGGAGGATAATAATGATAACGTGTACTCTTCTGCCATTCTTTACTGGAGCAACATATCATGAAGAAAATGCGGGCTGCTGGCATCACTCAGTACAAAGCAGCGTGATAGGGGACTCTGAATGTGACTGTGATTCAAATGGTACGTCCCCCTCCTCTTCCAACTCCTCCTCCTCCTATTCCTCTAACCACAACCTACAATATTACCTTTCCTTGCTCTTCCCTCCCTCTTCTTCCTCTTCTCCCTTCTCCTCCTCCTCCTCCTCCTCCTCCTCTCATCACAACCTACAATATTACCTTTCCTTGCCTTCCCTCCCTCCTCCTCCTCCTCTTCCTCCTCCTCCTCCTCTTTCTCCTCCTCCTCCTCTCCCCCCCTTCCTCTTCCTCCTCAATTTAAATATGGCGCACGTTTTCCATTTTCCTTTTTTTTTTACAGTTCAATGGACCGATAAGAAACGAACATGTGTGTGTGTGTGTGTGTGTGTGTGTGTGTGTGTGTGTGGAATATAGAGACCCAACGTGCTTATCATCCTCTCCGTTAATTTTGTTGTTTCATGGGACTGAGTTTATATTTAGCGTGCGTTTTGGGACCATAAGAGCTGGAGAAGGAGGAGGAGGAGGAGGAGGAAGAGCAGAAGAAGAGGAGGAGGAGGAGTAATATCAAAGTGAGATGTATGAACCCGTCACTTCACCCTCAAGAATAATGACGACGGGCTGTCAGTGTTGCCAGCTCGGCCGTGAATTCTGGCGCCCGGCGATGGTTGAGTGGTTAGCGTGCGGGCCCCGCATTCACCGCGTGATGGACGACGCGGGTTTGAATCTGCTGCTACCACCTGGGATTTTTCAGTCACCGCCGAGTGGCTTAAGACTACCCACATGCTGTCCTGAAGACCACCCATCAACCCGGACTCTAGAGGAAACCGTCCAAGTGAATCAAGAACGAACTCCGGGGCCGCATGAGCCAAGAAAAGATGGCGCCACTATAAAAAAAAAAAACTTGCCCGCGCCATGACGGGCTGGGGCCGTCTACCATCCAGGACCCTCAAAAAACCCTACTGGCGCTATAGGCTGGCACGTAAAAAAAAAGAAAAAGAAAAAGGAAGCAGCGAGTGGCGTCACGTCAGCGCCCGCTCAGAGATTTTCATTCCCACTGAGTCTTATGTTGGTGCCTCGTTTTCACCATTCACCGACGAGAGAGAGGTGTTGAAACTCCGGCAGGTGGCCAGCACTAGACCCGCAGCCGTGACCACCTCAAGAGAGGCAAACCTTTTTTTTTTTTTTTTCAAGAGTGGAGTATCAAGAAACTCTGGAGCCAAACTGATAATCTCTTTTTTGGCTTTTTCTGTTACATTTCCGAGAGTAGCAATTTTACCGCTAAGAATAAGAAAGAAAACAGACATCCAGTCCTAATGGAAAGGGGGGGGGAGGGCAGAGCTTGGGAGAAATCTGAAATTGCCTTCGAATTGAGATCAGCAGCCAAGAATTTTATTGCCATCATTCGTACAGAGAAGCGAAGAAATAAATATAAAAACTTTCTTCGACAGTGTTATGATTTGGTGCACTAACATAAACCGGCCTCTCGCAAACTTCTTATCTTCTTATGGTAAACCGCCAAGTCACTAGCAATTTGTCGACTATGTGAACCATAACCCTACATTGGGGAGGCGGTGACTGAATGGTTAGCTTTCCGGCGCCGCGTCCAGCGGGACGCGGGTTCGCGTCCCGCCCGCCGAAACAAGATGGGATTTTTCAGTCACCTTGAAATGGCCTAGACTACCCACATGCTATCCTTAAAACCACCTATCAACCCGAACTCTCTTTGCAAAGAGAGGATCAAAGATGAGCTGCGGGGGGCAGCATGAGCCAAGCGAGATGGCGCCATCATAAACACTTGCCTGCGCTCCAGCAATCAAGCTCTCCTGTTTCGAGGCGTCACCTTTGCGCTCTGAGGCACGATGCTGATGCTCAGCTGGTGTTGAAATGCCTGAAAAGGTAAAAAGTAAGCAGTCAGTGTGTCAGGGTCAATACAAGTCTTTCGCATGCCCTCAACGTTCCGCTCCACCGCTTGCCACTAGCCCGCGCCAGCATCATAACGCACACCCTCGCCCGCCACGCTAGGCACAGCCCCGCCTCCTCGCTGGGGAAGGAACGGAAACTATACGGAAATAAAAGGATAAATATAAAACTAAATAGATTTAAGCAAAATATTCCTAAGTTAATTACATTTTCTTGCAAAGCTAAATAATTAAAGGTATTTTGTTACCTCTGATAAGTTTTTTTTTTTTTTTTTTCCTTCTTTTGGTGCAATTTTTATGGGAACAATTAACGTGGGATTTTCCTCTCGGCTGCCGCTGCTATTATGTCTTGCGCCACCCAGGAGGCAATTGGGTTTATGTAACGCCATCACCTTGAATTTCTCCTTATAGCAGCAGTATAGCTCCAACATTACGGGTTAATACATATATTTTTTATACCTATATCATTACTATTATTATTATTATTATTATTATTATTATTATTATTATTATTATTATTATTATTATTATTATTATTATTATTATTATTATTATCCTCATTATCATTATTATTCAAACCAACTTGTTCACGGAAATTTGCAACTTCACATCTTAGTGGCATATTGTCAGCATTACTTCTTGAATAGTTGCTACATTCTTCGCATTTCAGATTCGTGGAAAAGTGCAAGTAATGGTCTGAAAACATCATCAGATAAAGCTCTTAGGAATTTTACAAAGCATTGTATGAAAATTTTACACTATTATTCTGAACCGTTTCCTCATTTGTTTTACGTTAAAGTGGCTGGAATAAGAGCAGAACTAAATATGTATGAAATAAATTCGTACATGAGAACAGTAGATAATGGCAGAGTCGACGTAATGACTGTGTTCACGTGATAACGAGAGCGCCGTGAGTGCAGAACAGTGACTGTCCACCAGACACACGCAGCATTCTTGATTATCTATTATGGCCAACAACAAATTTATCGTCTAAGTTTTTTTGTTTTTTTTTTTTTGATGATTTAGGACAGTTTTGGTGTGCTGAATCTAAAAATCACATTGGTTTTGCTCAGTCAGGTCAACATTTTTTTTTATCTATCGCCACCTGATTTTTTTTTTTTTTTTACACGTACGGGTATTTTCTATTTATATGAGGCAAAAAAAAAAAATCTTTAAATAAATAAACGAATCCTATAGAATTTACATGCTCCAATTTTTTTACCAACTGATAGTTTTTGTATTCTGTTGGGACGGCAGTCCAGGTTCACCAAGTACCCGTGCTTTATGTGCATGTGGGATAGTAGGGACAAAGCTCAGCATTACACGAAGAAGGACTGGCCAGTACGGGAGGAATTGGTGCCTTGCAGAGCAGGGAACGTCATAAACAACCCTCTGGTGGACAGAGACAGGATACTCTTCCCACCGCTGCACATTAAGCTCGGCTTGATCAAACAGTTCACCAAACCTCTGGACAAGGATGGCGGCTGCTTCACTTACTTGTGCCACGCTTTTCCAGGATTGACCATGGAGAAATTGAAAGCTGGCATCTTTGACGGTCCTCAACTCCGTCAGCTCATCAGAGATCCAGAGTTTGAAAACTCAATGAACGAAGTGGAACTGGAAGCGTGGAAGGCTTTTGTTATTGTCGTGAAGAACTTTATTGGCACCAAGAAAGCCAGGGACTACGCAGAACTTGTCACCAATATGCTGACTGCTTTCAGAAACCTCGGATGCAACATGAGCATCAAAATGCAGTGCTTATTCTCACATATGGATTGTGTCCTGAGAATCTGGGATCGAGCGACGAGCAGGGGGAGAGATTCCATCAGGACATGAAAGAAATGGAGACCAGGTATCAGGGACGCTGGGATGCAGTCATGATGGCTGATTACTGTTGGACTCTGAAGAGAGACATCCCTACCGCTGAGCATTCTAGGAGTTCGAAGAAACGGAAGTTCATGCCCTGAATTTTGAACAATGATGACATAATCTCCAATTTACATGTACTTACCTTTATCAATGTCTTCTATTCAATGTACACTTATCAATTTATGTAACATTTGTTAAATGAATTGTGATAGAAAATTATTTTTTTATCTTAAAAACCTACTTCGGATGAGCAACATTAACAAAAATCAACCGAAAATGTTAAAAAATGTAATCGATTTAGTTATAAGATTGGATTTTTTTTTAGATCGACTTAGCACAAAACCTTGACCTGATCGAGAGAAACGGGTGTCATTTTCGGATTCAGCGGTGGAAATTTGCCCTAAATCAGTTAAAAAAAAACTTAAGAGAACTTATAAAAAAAAATATTTTTGTAATCCATTGTTTATTTTCGTCTTTTCTCCCCCTTTGCCTCAGCGACTCCACGTTACTTTTTCCTAAACGTGTCTTACGGCGAAATACTTCTATTTTAAGCATTTCATACACAGCCCATTTGAAGCCTCTAGGGAATGCTAATCCGTGTGTGCCTCCCTCCGCTTGGTATCGAGTTGTCTGTCTGTGAAGTAACAAAACAGCTGCCAGACTAAACCAAGAACTGCTCTGCGTTACTGGGGGGCAGGCTATGTAATGGGCGGCCCACGCAGGGGTGACCGACACGCCCCACTCCCTCCCTACTCTAGCCTTAGAAAACTGAGTGATTTGTGTATATTTCTAATCCTAAAGCGTCCTTATTTTTCCATATGACGTTTATTATTATCATTTTCTTATCATTATTGTTATTTTTACTTTTTTTTACTTCCACTACTACTAAGACTAATAATAATAATAATAATAATAATAATAATAATAATAATAATAATAATAATAATAATAATAATAATAATAATAATAATAATTCTACTATTACTTCTACTACTACTACTTCTAATACTACTACCACCAATAACAACAATCACCACCACCACCACCACCAGTACTACTCTTTCGTTTCCATTCCAGAGGGAGAAGGTTCTTGGTAATGGCAGAGCGCAGGAACTAATACTCTTGCTCTCCTTTTGGGCGGAACCTCGGCGGTCGTTCATTACTATACAAGGTGAGAAGAGATCTGCATTCCTGCCTGAGCCGCGGAGAAGACTCGCTTCCTCCTCGCTCTGATTACCCTGATGCTATGGGAAAACACACACACACACACACACACACACACACACACACACACACACACACACACACTCTCCTCCTCCTCCTCCTCCTCCTCCTCCTCCTCCTCCTCCTCCTTCTTCCCACCCTTCCCCCGCTGAAGGAAACACAAGGCCTCGTGTGGTCTGGCTGGTCTGCTCTCACTCGCTTCCTCACCTGTTTCTCCTCCTCCAGTAATTACTTCCCCATACTTCCTCCCGCCGCCGAGTCTTCCGGGTCTCGCGCGCTTGTGTAATGGCCTAGACTGGCCTTGTTTGCCATTTTGCCGCCCTTGAAAACACGCAAAATATGTTAAAAGAGCATCCCTCGCGTGTGACTGAAGCGTGATTGAAAACGAAAGCGAGCATGGCAGCGTCGAGGAAGTACGCGGATGCATTGCCTGCCAGTGAGCCGCGGCACCGCACTTTCTTTCTAAGTGAGAGGCATGCCGGGGCGGAGGCTCGGCCCAGGAGAGAGTTAGTGAAGCTCTGGTTGTGGTGACGGCAGGTGCGTGGCGGCGGCTCCCATGCTTCAGTTGTGCTATTTATTGCCCTATTTCTGCTCCAACATGGCCCCCTGTCACCGTGTCCATCGGTCAGCGCCGGCAGGAAGGCTGTGAGCGGGTGGGGGGCACATTGGCCAAGGAGCGGCACGCGGCACAGCACTCCACCGCAGCCATGGTGAGTCATGGCCCCGCCGTGCAGCCTCACACGCGAGGGAAGAGGTGCTGGCGGGGCTGTGGTGGCAGAAGAGAAACAGAGATGGGTTTCCTTGTAGCTTCCTGTGGGTGTGGGACGCCGAGGTCAGGAGGCGGCCTGAATGGCGCGATTGGCTGGGAGAGCAGCCTTCCGGGCGGTGAGCCGCGTGTGTCCTTGGACAACTCGACCGAAGTATTAAATCCTGGCAGGACGAAGAGCACTCGCAGTGTAGCTTCAACTGGCTCTGTGTCGTCAACAGCGTCGCCAGGATAACTTAAAAGTGAGTTGACCTACTTAGTGGCGTGGCGTGCGTAGCCCCTGTGCGTGGGACTGACGAGCTCACGACGGTGTTTGGTGTTGGTCTGTGTCTTTTGTGTATTGCTGTGTATTGGTTTTGCTCCTTTAAGTGTGTGCATCACGGCAGAAATGTGTTGTGGCAACGATGTTCGTGGATTACTCTCTGTGGAAGCATCGTGACGGCTCTGCAGCCTGTCCACGAGACTTGAGTTTCCCTCGCTGGGGTGCAGCGAAAACCAGTCGGTGCACTTTCTCATGGGCTGCCGCTATGTGTTTGTTGGTCAGTGCGGCGGACCAGCGTGCCTTGGAGTGCTCTGCCTTACTTCCTTGTTTACCGTGACACAGCTCCCCACGTGCCTCTGTGGATATGCAAGCACGTGCGTGCGTGATTGTGTGTGTGTGTGTGTGTGTGTGTGTATCTTCGGTGGGCGTGGGCGGCTTGACGTGGGGCGTGACTTAGAGGAAACTTACGAGCCGCTCAGCGCGTATGATGCCCCGCGCCATGAATGAGATGAGCCTTTCATGCCCACGCCCTCGCCTTATCTCTCGGGGAAAAAAATTATATAAAGGTTTCCTTTCATTTGGCGATGTATTGCATATTAATGTACTCTTTTGCTATATTACCTGTGGGAGGTTGGCGAGGGAAGTGATGACGGTAATTGTGGTGGTAATGTAATGCGATAATGTGGTCGTGCAGGTGTAGTTGTGATGTCGGTTGTAGTGGTGTGGTGGTGCGGAGGTGGAGAACATTGAGGGGGGGAAGAGCTCGGTGAAGGAAATTATCCGACCCAGCCCTGTTTGTGAATTGCCTCACGATGACCAAAGATTAGGTGTTACAACGCCGGACGGTGCTCGGACCGGCGCTGAGGGGCCAGTTTGACAGATACAAGTGACAGCTGTGGCAGTGTGTGTAACCACCCGCCGCGCCCCACCCCGCCCCGCCCACCCCCTTTGCGCTGCTTCTCCGTCACCCTTCAGCCTTTCAGTACCTCAGGAACCAATAGAGACTAATCACAAAGTCCTTATCCCGATGATCCCTTTGGGCAAACAGCGAGAGGCCGTTACATGTCTCGTTTGTAGTGTTAATGTTCCCATCGCCTCAAGGTGTTGTATGCTGCTGATGGCCTGACGTGACACTCTTCCACTGTCCTTGAGCCCAAAGAAGGTGGTCACACACTCGGGTTGGGGGTTCTGTTCACTAGAATTGACCCTGTTATAACCTCGTCATCATCTTGCTAAATGCCGCCTCCTCGCACGGAAAGTCTTCTCCACGTTCATGCACGTCCCCGAGCTTGAGCCTTTGCGTGGTGTTCCCGTCATCATCGTTGAGGAGACAGCGGTGACCCCATTAAAGTCATGTTAAGTCACGTTAACAGCTGCCGCCTCGTATGGAAACTGCAATTGCTCACGCCTCCCAGCTGACTCCTTTGATCGGTTTGATCAGCATCGTAGAAGAAACTACTTTGACTCCGTTGCATGCATGTCATTAACGTTATTTATTACCTGCCTCCTTTTATGGAACTGCTCAGCTGCACGCACCAACCCCAAACCTGAGCCTCTGGTTGGTCTAGTGTTCCTGTCAGCATCGTGAGGATAGCTTTTTTTGCTCCATAACAGCCATGGCATCGCATTAATAGCTGCCTACTCGCTTGGATCGGCCTCGCTGCACACACGTCCCTCTGGTTGGTGTGTTACTTCCTTCAGCATCTTGAGGAGAGTTTCTTAATCATAACAGCCATGGGATTACATTAACATGCAGCTGCCTCCTCGCTTGGATCGGCCTCCCTGCACATACGTCCCTCTGGTTGGTATGTTACTTCCTTCAGCATCATGAAGAAGCAGTTTCATGCATGGGAAACGATCGTACAAGCTGATTGACTTAGACTGAAGGCCGGGCGGGACCAGCGTGGGAATGATGCCATGAGGGCGGCGGTGACTGTGAGTGCCGAGTAAGTGCACCGAGGAGGCTTGCGTCACCGGCGACAGCGGGGCAAGAAAACAGGAACTAGTGGCCTGGTTGGATGCTGCCCGAGGGGGTCTGAGACAACGTGCACTGCTGACGATGTGTGTGTGTGTGTGTGTGTGTGTGTGTGTGTGTGTGTGTGTGTGTGTGTGTGTGTGTGTGTGTGTGTGTGTGTGTGTGTGTGTGTGTGTGTGTGTGTGTGTGTGTGTGTGTGTGTGTGTGTGTGTGTGTGTGTGTGTGTGTGTGTGTTTCCTCATTTACAAGTTCTATTCATATCACCGGAGAGCTTCGTTGATAATACTAGAGAGTACTTTTAATGGTACTGGAAAATACCTTTGATAGCTCCGGAGAAAACATTTAATAGTACTGAAAATTACTTTTGACAGTACTGCAAGGTGTCGTGGGTAGCGGCGCCAAGTAGCTTCAAACAGAGAGAAGGAAGGGAATCTAAAATGCTCTCCCTCTCACCCTTCATACTTGTCGACTTTTTGCGGGCCCTAAACTATACTTCCCAGAACCATTGTCGAACGAAGAATGATATTTTACGCTGGAGTAGAATGACGACCACTTTTCCCTGTCCTCTAGCATCGAATATATTTATCAGCAGGTGCTAAGGTGGTGGAGTTAACATGTGTGTGTATAACCGCTTGCAGGAGTATTGATATATATTATTATATGGATAGATGCGTTTATGACGTCATGAGTGCGAGTTATAAGAGAGGAGGAGGTGTTAATGCATAGAAGAAGATGTGGGATATGGAACTAAGGACCTGGGTTTGATGTAAAGGCCCGAGATGTGGGTGATGTATAGTTCCTCACGTGGTAGTAACGGTGGTGGTGGTGGGTGAGCGGTGGATGCATAAAAAAGGGAAAGTCTTGGTCTGGATATGTGGATGTGGGTTTCGAGACTACAAACTAAAGAAAAAAGGAACATCGTTATGAGTAAATAAAACAATACGGCGGCAAACTACAAAAATGAAAAGCAGATGATAATATGAAAAGTGAAATAGAGAGAGAGGGAGGCGGTAAAAACATCCTTTCTCTCACTCTCACTCTCTCTCATACCTTAACAAGTCCCCCATTCAACCGTCACACCTTCTTTGACCACGACCAGCATTCCTTCTCTTCCTGCTTCATGGCTGTCAGGGCTGCGGGGCACGGAGAACGGATGGGCGGGGCGTGGGAGGGCGTTGGCGGGCGGCTTGGGAATAGTGTATATACTGTATAGTTGAGGGTGCGTGGGTGTCAAGGATGTGGGTTCATGCACGGGATTCGAAGTGGGTACGTATTGATAAGTATGTTGGTGGATGAGTCTGGGCTAAATGAATGATGTTTTAGAGCTTTGATCCGCTTGGGAATTTCGGTGGGAATAAGGATGTGTGGATTCCATGTGACAGCAAGAGAAGTGTGGTGGGGTGTATAGGATGTGCAATGGAGTGGTGTTGGAGGATGCGAATGAGTAAGAGGAGGATCTAGGAAACTATCTTGGTGTGAAGGCTGAGTGTGTGGTAGATGAATAAGACGTGACGTGGCGGTGGTAGTGGAGAAGGATATGAATGAGTTGTGTTTTGAGAATGTGGTCTGTGAAGGGATCAGGAAGAGGGGGACCATAAAAAAAATCGCATGGTGTGAAAATGCCATGTTGGTGAATCGATACAGCATGACATTGGCGACTGAACTGGAGGATGTGGAGGAGTTGGGACACGAGAATGCGGACTTGGATTGTTTTAAGAAGAAGCATAGATGGAGACAGATTTTGGGACTAAGGTTGTAGGTGGGATGTGAAGGCGAGTGTTGGTGGTTGCATAAGTGGGTGTTTAGGTATTAAGGAATCTGGCCTTGTATACGTTAGAGGCGTTTGTAGAAGTGTAAGGCGTAACGAGGTGGGACTAAGAACGTGAAGGATACTATGAACGTGAAATTCAAACATATTGGCACGAAGAGGATCAAGAGAAAAAGCAAGACGGTGAAAGAAGGTTTGAATGAGTCAGAACTTAAGAATGTGAACGGAAGGTATTGGAAAGAGGAGGATCAGGATATAAAACAGACAAGGTAGTAATGGGAGGTTAGAATGTGTTAGAACGTAAACTGAAGGTATTGAAATAGGAGGATCAGGATAAAAAGAAAAGGTATAAAGCTTGGGATGAATTAGAGCTTAAGAATGTGAACTGAACGTATTGAAAAGAAGCCAGGATAAAAAGAAGTTTGAATGAGTTAGAGAATAACAATGTGAAATGAAGGTGTTAAAAGGAGGAGAATCAAGAAATATAAACACTTGTATGAAAGCAAATATAGACTCTTGGTAGGAGACGAGGGAAGGAAGTTAAGATCTCAGGGAAGGAATAGCAAGAGGGCGGTTTGGGGCGGGGCTGATTCCAACACCAAGGCTGCTGATGTTGCTGTTGTTGTTGCTGTTGTTGCTGTTGCTGTAGTTGTGGGTGAGGGAGGCGCGGGTCCACATCCTGGTCTTCCTGTCTCATGTAGATAGCTGTTCAAGCGAGGAGATGTATGTGTATTTTTCTCTTCTTTCCTCCTCGCATCCTCCTCTCCTCTTGCATCTCTTCCTCCAACCTTCGATCTGCTTTTATGTCGCAGTCTCTTCAGCCTCGTTCTTTTTTTGCATATTCATAAACTTCTTTCCTCACATCCTCTCTTCTTCCATCTTTGTCCTATCTTCATTTTTCTTTCATTTTAGTCTTCCATCTCGTGTTCTCATATATCTTTACAATCTTCACTCCTCTTCCGCTCAAATTCATTTCATCCCTTTTCCTCTCTTCTTCACCCGTTTTCCTTTCATCTTACCTCCCTTCCATACTCACTTCCTCTTCCATCTTCGGTCCCTCTCACCCCTCCTCTCCTTCCATCTCCCTTCTATCCCTCTTACACCAAATACTCTCATATCCCTCCACCTTTCCCTCACGCCCACACTCTTCATCATTATTTGTTCCCTGTCTTACGTTCCATTTAGTTCCGTGTTTCAGTTTCACACTCGGTAGTTCTAGTCCAGATAAACACTATTCTTATCGTTTATTTTCTCGTCCTATTTCTGTATTGTATTGTTTTGTGCCCTGGAAAGATGCACACCTCTTTTTTTCTTCATCTCTCTCTCTCTCTCTCTCTCTCTCTCTCTCTCTCTCTCTCTCTCTCTCTCTCTCTCTCTCTCTCTCTCTCTCTCTCTCTCTCTCTCTCTCTCTCTCTCTCTCTCTCTCTCTCTCTCTCTCTCTCTCTCTCTCTCTCTCTCTCTCTCTCTCTCTCTCTCTCTCTCTCTCTCTCTCTCTATCTATCTATCTATCTATCTATCTCACTCATTCATTGACAGGCCTCCAAATCTACCTTAAGTTTCCTTTTCTCCCTTTCTACTTATCTATCTATCTATCTATCTATCTATTATCTATCTGTCTATCTCACATATACATTAGCAGGCCCTTTAATCTACCTTACCCTTCTTCTGTCACCACCAGCATCCTCCCATCCCTACCTCGCTCCGCCATTAAGGAGAAGAAAGCCTGAGCGAGCGAGGCCTGGGGATGACGGAAGCTGTTTCACGTGTCCTTGCATTAAGTTTATTTTTAGACGGCAATTGGCGGCGTATCGTTTCGTTTCTTTTCCTTTTCTTCCTCTTCTTAACCCAGCTCGATTGGTTGGTTGTTGCTGTTGTTGGCTCGTCCTTCCCCTCTGCAGGGTAAGAAGGTGCTGTGTGTGGAAATCTCTGAAGTTTGGTGTCTTATTTCAGGGTAGTTAAAAAAAATAATTTTGATGTATGGCTAGTCACATTTAGGTCTTAAAGTTGTATATCGTCACCTTTATGAACAAACTGCTTAAGTCTTTTTTTTAGGAAATCGGAAAGACCCTGTCAAACTCTAAATTATCATATCGGCAGAAATATTTAGGCCAACTCAAAAACACTCACACCCTGGCCTTACCCCAAAATCTGGAAATCGCTGAAAAATGACTGGCAGTTTCTTTACGAGGGTGTTGATATGGTTTTAAATGAAAATTGGAAGCTGAGGTCTATGAGCATCCAAATTTTTAACTATCTATCTCTATGTATTAATGGATCAGGCGGGTTAGCGCAGGAAAGATGGCGGCTGTGTTGCTGGTACTCACATCTGCATTTTTACATAATATTTGGGATCACTCTTCGGAAAGCTACTTTAGTGGGCGTGGGCGCAGGTGGGAGGGCCGTCAGGGGTGAAGTTACCATAATGCGTCGGTAACCTTGGGACTGCGCCGGCATGCCTTCTGTGGTTGTGTCCGTCGTGGTCGATGACCCAGCCGTGGTAGGCGTCACGGCACGTTGCTCTACACACAAGAATGGTGCAGAGGCGGGTAGCAGAAGCAGCAGGAGCTCGTTAAGGGTGCCTTTTAAGGCGTGAGAGGAGTGCATATTCATGTCACTTCGTACAGTTTCAATATTCTCGGTTTCTTGGTTTCTTCTTTCTTTCTTGGTTTCGGATAGCAGCCATTCTTTGTTGCAGTTTCAAGCAAACTTCAGGATGGGTGAGTGTTGTCTTGTGAATGTCCCGAGTCTGCAGCACTTAAGCTCTTCTCCCGCCAGTGTTATCAGTTACAGTGTCTGACACGATGCACGAGCGATGTCCTTGCGGCAGCGGGAGCGTGTAGGCAGAGTAAATGTCTGAGAGTCATGAAGTTGACACGACGCGGAGCGAGTAACATGAGTAGGTAGGAAGACACCTGCCGAAACGGGCGTAAGCTACTCCCGGTGAGGTATATATGGGGAAGCGAGGAGGGTGCTGAAGCCCTCCAAAGATCCTTCCCATGGCGATGCTTCAGGCATTTTGCTTCAGCTCGGTGGGAGAACCTGAGGATGTATTTTTCCGATTTCCCGTGGAATGATTACTGCTTCCATGAGAGAGACCCCTCTGTGTGTGCCCAGCGCATCACAGAGGTGATTGTCTCTGGAATGGAGGCACACATTCCATGTACTTTCTCTACTTCTCATGCTAAAAACCCTTGGTTTAATTACGCTTGTTCTCGTGCTATCCAAGATAGAGTGGCAGCTCACAAAAGGTACCAGAGCCTTCGCACTCCTGCTAACCATGATCTTTATATTTCTTCACGGAATCGTGCCGAATCTATTGATCGACTTACCAAAACCTCTTTCATAAATAGAAAATGTCAAAACCTTGCTTTTTCTAATTCTTCCCGAGATTTCCGGCATCTAGCTAAAAACATCATTTCCAACTTCACTTCTTCATATTTCCCTCTTCTCCTTAACCCTGACGGCACCACCGCCGTCTCATCTATCTCTAAGGCTGAACTCTTCTCTCAAACTTTCTGTAACAACTCCACTCTGAACGATTCTGGGCATATTCCTCCTACTCATCCCCCTTCTGACTCCTTTGAGCCTATTATTAAGATTCTTACGAATGATGTTTTCTATGCCCTCTCTGGCCTCAATCCTCAGAAGGCTTATGGACCTGATGGAGTGCCTCCTATTGTTCTTAAAAACTCTGCTTCCGTACTGACACCCTGCCTGGTCAAACTCTTTCGCCTCTGCCTGTCAACATCTACCTTTCCTTCCTGCTGGAAGTACGCCTTCATACAGCCTGTTCATAATAAGGGTGACCTTTCCTATCCCTCAAAAAACCGTCTTGTTGCTTTATTTTCTTGTCTATCTAAAGCTTTTGAATCAATCCTTAACCGGAAGATTCAAAAGCACCTTTCTACTTCTGATCTTCTATCTGATCGCCTGTATGGGTTCCGCAAGGGGCGTTCTACTGGTGATCTCCTTGCCTTCCTAACTGACTCTTGGTCATCCTCTCTTAGCCGTTTCGATGAAACCTTTGCTATTGCGCTGGACATATCAAAAGCCTTTGATAGGGTCTGGCACAAATCTTTGCTTTCCAAACTACCCTCCTACGGTTTCTATCTTTCTCTCTGTACCTTTATCTCCAGTTTCCTTTCTGACCGTTCTATTTCTGCTGTAGTTGACGGTCACTGTTCTTCCCCTAAACCTATTAACAGTGGTGACCCGCAGGGTTCTGTCCTATCTCCCACTCGCTTTCTGTTGTTCATTAATGGTCTTTCCAAACCGAACTGTGATATCCATTCTTACGTCGATGACTCTTCATTACTTCTTTTAATAGAAGACCCACCCAACAGGAACTGAACAATTCCAGGCTAGAGGCTGCAGAACGCTTAGCCTCAGACCTTACTATTATTTCCGATTGGGGCAAGAAGAATCTGGTGTCCTTCAACGCCTCAAAAACACAGTTTCTGCACCTATCCACTCGACACAATCTTCCAAACACCTATCCCCTATTCTTCGACAAAACTCAGCTATCACCTTCTTCAACACTAAACATCCTCGGTCTATCCTTAACTCAAAATCTCAACTGAAAATTTCATATCTCTTCTCTTACTAAATCAGCTTCCTCTAGGCTGGGCGTTCTGTACAGTCTCCGCCATTTCTTCTCCCCCGCACAGTTGCTTTCCATTTATAGGGACCTTGTCCACCCTCGTATGGAGTATGCATCTCACGTGTGGGGGGGCTCCACTCACACAGCTCTCCTGGACAGAGTGGAGTCTAAGGCTCTTCGTCTCATTAGCTCTCCTCCTCTTACTGATAGTCTTCTACCTCTTTAATTCCACCGCCATGTTGCCTCGCTTACTATCTTCTATCGATATTTTCATGCTGACTGCTCTTCTGAACTTGCTAACTGCATGCCTCCCCCCCTCCCGCGGCCCCGCTGCACACGACTTTCTACTCTTGCTCATCCCCTATACTGTCCAAACCCATTATGCAAGAGTTAACCAGCACCTCCCTTCTTTCATCCCCTTCACTGGTAAACTCTGGAACAGCCTTCCTTAGTCTGTATTTCCTCCTGCTTATAACTTGACCTCTTTCAAGAAATGTATCAAGGCACCTCTCCACCCGAAACTGACCTCTCTTTTGGCTACTCTTTACTTTTATCTTTTATGGGAGGGGCGAGTAGCGGGGTTTTTTTGTACTCTTTTTGTTGCCCTTGAACCGTGTCCTTTGATGTAAAAAAAAAAAAAACAGTTATCCGCCGTGTCTTGCCATTTAACGGATCTTGTCGCGGTTTCCATGCGCGACCACTCAGTAAAGTTGCAAGCAGTGTTTATAGCTATATATATATATATATATATATATATATATATATATATATATATATATATATATATATATATATATATAGAGCTGTTTTTATATATATATATATATATATATATATATATATATATATATATATATATATATATATATATATATATATATATATATATATATATATATATATATATATATATATATATATATATATATATATATATATATATATATATATATATATATATATATATATATATATATATATATATATATATATATATATATATATATATATATATATATATATATATATATATATATATATATATATATATATATATATATATATATATATATATATATATATATATATATATATATATATATATATATACACACACACACACACATATATATATATATATATATATATATATATATATATATATATATATATATATATATATATATATGATGGTCGGTCCAAGGCTTTTTTCCAGGTCCTGATGGTCAGGCGCAGGCGAGTGTTTATAGTGGCGCCATCTTGCATTGGCTCATGCTGCCTCCCAGAGCTCATCTTTGATCCTAGAATCTAGAGTCCGGGTTGATAGGTGGTCTTCTGGACAGCATGTGGGTAGTTTTAAGCCACTCGGCAGCGGCTGAAAATCCCAGCTTGCACCAAGTGGATTGAACTCGCGTCCTCCTGAACACGAGGCCGTTACTTTGACGACTCAGCCACTATATATATATATATATATATATATATATATATATATATATATATATATATATATATATATATATATATATATATATATATATATATATATATATATATATATATATATATATATATATATATATATACACACAATGAGTGTGTATGCGTGTGTCAATAGGCAAGATTTGACATGGCCCCTGCCGTGGTCACCTCATCCTTAGTGATCATGAAGGGAGTCATTTACCCCGAGGTTTCCGAGTAGCCAGTCACGGGCACGCTGCCCCTTGCTAATAATATGTTAATGCATCCCCTGTGATGGACGGAGTCATCAGAGGTGTGTAGGGGGTTCGATCAGAGTCTGGTTCTTATATGCGAGCATGTCCGTTTCGTAAATATAATTTATTCTATTGAATGTCCCAAAATTGCCAACTCCACAGTCCACGCACATGTGCATCGGATGCAAAAGAATATCTTGAAAACTTTTCTCTCGACCTTGATAAGCTGAACTTTACGAGGCGAGACGCGTTGTTTGTGTCACGAGACAACACTCACTCGTTTGGGGTGGAAACAGTGAGGCGGCACACCGCCACCCCGGCTCCGCCCTTCCCCACGTGTCCTGGCCTCGACCCCGCTCAGGAAGAGGCCTTCGGCGGCGTAAATGAGAGGAGTTCACCATCAGAAGTTTCTTCACCGTGACAGATCACCGCCTTACTCACCGTCGCAGTAGCGAACCATCTTGTCACTGGGTCTCACCACCAAAGGACCGACATAAACCCTTCGCTACGCACAACAGTTCCCGTACGAGGCTACTATGTTTTTGTGTTCCAGGATCCATCATCAGTGTCTTCTGGAAAACCGCAGCATCCGTGATCACAAAAAAAAAGACAAACTGTAGTCTGGAGCTGACGAGGAGGCGACCACCAGCGCCGCCAGTCGAGTGGAAAAAAATCTTTCCTCCTCAAGTGTTGCTGAGTCGCGCTCCTGCTGTGTTGTGCCGCTTTCTTTCTTTTTTTTTCACGGCACGCGAGTCATTGCTTTATTTTCTCTTCTCTTACGGTCTTTTTCTCGGCGTTCGTGCATGAATGTTATTGTTACTTGCAATGCAGCGTTGTGGCTGAAATTATACGTCGTGTGTGTGTGTGTGTGTGTGTGTGTGTGTGTGTGTGTGTGTGTGTAATTCACCACGGCCTGATCACAAGTTGGACTCGCAATCGCCAGTAAGTACCCGACACGAGCAAGCTCATGCTCATTATAGTCGATCTCTGGGTATTTCCTGGACCTCACACACCACACACCCCATCCCCCTTGCTCAAGGGGGGAGTGTAACCACTCCTAGTCAACGGAAAGAATCCGGTCTGAGGGGGCTCGAACCGCCGCCTGTCAGACCGTGAAGCCTTGCAACGCAGCGCTCTAACCGATTGAGATACCGGAGCGGAGTGTGTGTGTATGTGTGTGTGTGTGTGTGTGTGTGTGTGTGTGTGTGTGTGTACAAGCTTACCTGCCTACACACACACACACACACACACACACACACGCACGCACACACACACACACACACACACAAAAAAAAAAAAAAAAGTCATCATATATTATTACTATATTATATTTTTTGCACTTCGTCGCCCACCGGGAAAGTCACGTTGGGCGTAACCCGAAAGGACACAACCACCTGCACCACCCACGGCCACGCACCGAGAATTAACCAGTTACCTGTGCTTGGGAAGGACAGGAAGGGGAGGAAGAGAAAGACAAGCTGGAGGTGTCCGCGAGAGGAAGCCGTTTTCCACGCAGCTGCCTCGAGTAAACACTGCCCGCTCGCCTCTCCTGGAATCACTTAATTATCTAACCGCCTCGTACCTTTGTCCGTGAGGGTCTGCGGCGCGTGTATCCCGTCTGACTGTTTATATTCCTTCCCGTAAGGTATTTACTGGAGGTTTTTCCTCGAAATAAAAAAAAATTATAGACGTTCTTTGCAGTGAAGGAGACAGACACCATAAACAAAAAAAAATTTAGAAAACAAAAATGTACTCCTGGAAAGAAAGACAGATGCCGACTGAGAATGATCAGGGTGTAGGGTATCTTTTTATCTTATTTTACGGTATAGGAGAAAAATCAAACGCTAAATAAAGATGAATACAACAGTTCCCGTAATGTGCTGCTCCTATAAAGAAAACAGAAGCTGAGAAGAAGTTATAAAGCAAAAGTGATCCTGTAAAAAAAACAAGCCGAAAAATAATCAACAATTTGCAGAAGTGTCCGGATACCTTTTTATTTTACGGTATAGAAGAAAATCAAAGCACTACATTTAGATATATACAATAATGGCCGTCATGTCCTGCTCCAGTAAAGAAAACAGAGGCAAAGAAAGAATGATCAACCTAACTTTCAGAGGTGTCATGATTCTCGTAGGAAGGCGCATTGGACATCGCCTCCTGTTCTGCGACCCCGCCCCGTGTCCTCGCACCTCCCCCTCCTCCCTCCACCTGAGAAAAGCAGCGTGTCATTCCCTGATGCTGGAAACTCTCCCGAACAAGTATGAGAGGGAGGCTGCGGCGCCGCGTCCGTGCTCCCACACTCCCTCACGCGACGCACGCAGCCAAATGTCAAGCCGTCACGCGTTGGCTGACACACTTCGCATGGGTCCATTTCGTGGACGGCAGATTGATTGAAAAAGCCTATCATCCCCACGGGCCTCATCAACACCCACTCACCCGCCCCCTCATCTACCCCTCCCACACGCGCAAACACTTCGCCTGGGTCTGTTTCGTGAACGACAGATTGATTGAAAAAGCCTATCATCCCCACGGGCCTCATCAACACCCACTCACCCGCCCCCTCACCTACCCCTCCCACACACACACAAACACTTCGCCTGGGCCTGTTTCGTGGACGGCGGATAGACTGAAAAGGCCTATCACCCCTTCATCCACAGCCTCACCCACCCACCCACTCAGACCTCCCTTCCCCCCCCACACACACACGTAGCAACACACACACACACACACACACACACACACACACACACACACACACACACACACACATACACACACACACGTACCAGCACACACAATGAGCAACGCGAACCGAGTCGATTATGTATTGTTTCCCGCTTTCCCTTGCTTTCCTACGTATCTAATTTGGGCTTTTCCGATGACACTTTCTTCTTACTCATTCATTCTGATTGTCTGCATCTAGCCAGTCATTTAGGTCTGTTGGACATTTTTTTCTAGTTACTGTCTTCGCGGTGAGCAGCAACTGGGTTTGTCAGTAACAGTAATATTGCAATACTACTGGATGTCTTTTTATCGTGAAGGAATCGACTGTATTTAAGAACCCTTGGATAGGTAAAGGGGAGAGAGCGCCATACATTGTCACCTACAGTAGTATATACGACAGGGAGGAAGCCAGTCTGTTAGAGATGATGGGACCTCTCAGTCTACCTCCAGTCTGTGTGTGTGAGGCCAGTCTGTTAGGAATTGTGGGACGTCTCAGGCCCAGTTTCACAGTTCCCCATGATTGGTTAGTAATCTCCCAAACCAATACCAGAAGCTTCGAAATTTCCACGTATAGTGTCTGGTGTTTATATTTAAGTTCACAAATTTGATGAAACTATACAGGAAAAGTCTTGTGTATTTAGTTTGGCATCGAAGACCTCACCATGTTGGACTGTATGGGATTCTATAGTTTGGTTCAGGCTGTTACGAAGACTGTATTGGACTGTGAAATCGGCTCTCAGTCTACCCCCAGTCTGTTAGGGATTGTGGGACCTCTCAGTCTACCTCCAGCCTGTTAGGGATTTTGGAACTTCTCAGTCTACCTCCAGTCTTAGAAATTTTGGAACCTCTCAGTCTACCTTCATTCTGTTAGTAATTGGGGAACCTCTCAGTCTACCTCCATCCTGTTAATAATTGTGGGACCTCTCAGCCACCAGTTTGAGCTCTTTCTACTTGTTCCTATCGACATAACCTTCAACATTCTTACCTCGCTTGGGTGCCACGCTTCGGGTCACTGGGTTACATTTTGCATAGTCACACAACAACAAATTGCTTTTCCCACCTCTCCCTCCGCCAGTGTGCCAATAACCAGCCAGACACGAGTTTAAGTGTTGTTTGCAGCCAGGTATGTGGTCATGATACTTTTACGCTGGGAAGGAGAAAAACTTGTAGCCTTTGTGTGGGAATGAAGGTTAGGGAAGCGGGGAGAGGCGAAAAGGAGGTGGAGCAGGTGGGTGGGGGTGTCTAGTACGTAGGTAGAGCAGGTGCATTTACATTCGTGGTCGTCCAGGCAAACTCAAGGCCTCCCACAGTCTCTTGTCTAGTATAATAAACAGCAGGGGAAGGATGTTGTTGTTAGTGTGGCCGACGGCAACGCTGGGGATGGTACGAGATGCAATGTCTTGTTTGTTTTGATCTTGTCTCGTGTCCTTATACTGTGTTCTTTATGTATGCGGGGGAAGGGTAGAAGGTGTGTGTGTGGAGGTTTTTTTTTTGTGTGTGTGTGTGTGTTTGTGTGTGTGTGTGTGTGTGTACTCGCATGGTTACCTGGCTGTGGTCGCGGGTCGTCTGACACAAGATAAATCCACATCCTTCCTCCCCTACCACCTCCCTCCGCCCCTCCTCTCCTTCCCTCTCGTCCCTCCTTTCCTTCACCCCCCACCACCCGCTGCTCACAAGTAATTGGCAGGCCATTCTTGTCACCTGCTCGCCACGTCCCGGCGGCGGAAGTCACGCTCACACAACAGACACCTGCACAGCCCCACGGAAGGACAAACACAGACTCAGCCTCCTCAAGAAACAAGGAAAAGGAAGTTCTTGCTTTAAATCTATTTCCTGAGTGAACCGAGAGGCTGTGTGAATACCGTTTTCGTCCCTTGTTATCTGTGTCTTGGGAACAACGTAACACGGAACACGACACTCATAAGAAATGCTGAAAATTGATACTGATAAAATACAATAATACTGACACAGGGAAGTCCTTCATTCTGCCCGGTGCTCTTCAGGAACTGGGGATTTTGAGGAGGTTTGTCATAATATCGCGTCCCCCCCTCCGCCCCTCCCGCGCTCCACAGTAATGCGTTAATGTCAGTCGCCGCGTCGTGAGTCACGTGCGCCGGGTTAAGGAACGCCGCGTGGAGGCCGTGGCCGGGTCCCGTGACGGCTGGGAGTGTCCTCTTAACAGGCGTGCACCGCGTTTTGCTTGGCGTTCAAATTGTTAACAATCTCTAAAAGCTGAAACTCTAGTTGGATTTTCAGTTCATTGCTTTAAATTTTCACTGGACTTTACTGAACCTGTATCATCTTGAACGACCTGACACCAATACCAAACCGACCCGCGCGTCTGTCAAGTGCTGAGATGACTGTGTGTGAGGAGGACAAAAGCTTCAGGCAGGAAAATTTCGGTTTTGTGAATCCCTGTAACGGGAGATTCCTCGTCATGCCCGCGGGATTCCGACCACGAGTCACCCTGGCGCTCGGCAGACCTTCAATAGCCTTTCTCTCAGCCTTTCGCCTGCCACACCACCGCACGCCTCGTCAGGGGGGAAGGAGGCTGACGCTGTGGTTCTCTTTGTTACGCATGGACTGGGAGACCCGCCACGAGCACCATTAAGGCAGTAATAGACCTTGAATGCGCCTATAAGAATGCCCTGTTGTCACCTCTAAGGCTGGAAATACACTTGTTGATATACGAAGGAGATATATAATTAAGTTGTGAAGACGAGCGCGCGCGGACACACACACACACACACACACACACACACACACACACACACACACACACACACACACACACACACACACACACACACACTTAGTTGTTATAGTCTGAATTTGTACCCTTTCCTTCCTCTTCCTTGTACCCTGGTTCGTGTGTGGAGGACTGGTTTCCCGCCCCCCTTGCCTTCCCTGCCGCCCATCCCTCTCTCGTCAAGCAAGGGTGAAGGGCCTAAGTCTGCACGTGGAGTTTGAGGCTCAGTGACACACACACACACACACACACACACACACACACACACACACACACACACACACACACACACACACACACACACACACACACACACACACACACACACACACACACACACACACACACACACACACACACACACTCACACGCACACGGAAGTCTTCAGATGTTGCTGTGAGGGTTTTTTTATATCTCTTCTACTTCGGTGACCATCAAAATAAGCACAAGAAAACCAAGACAAAAAGTTGATTGTGTGATGTCAGTAAAGAGAGAGAGAGAGAGAGAGAGAGAGAGAGAGAGAGAGAGAGAGAGAGAGAGAGAGAGAGAGAGAGAGAGAGAGAGAGAGAGAGAGAGAGAGAGAGAGAGAGAGAGAGAGAGAGAGAGAGAGATGTATACCCACACATGTCCACGTGCTCGCCTTCAAAAAAGCCTAAAAAAAAAAACTCCTGTCCTGAGCCTCTCCCAGATCCACCCACCAACTACCCCTCTCACCTTATGTCCTAACTCGTTTCCGCCACAAACTCCGGCCAGAGGGGAGAGGGAGGAGGAGGAGGGGGAGGGAGGCAAGACGGTGAAGCAATATAAGGGATACGTGAAGGGAGTCCCGCCACGCCACGTCAGCCGCTTCGAAATCTTACTAATGGGACTGTCCGCGGAAGTGTGCGCGGGAGCGAGTCTTTGCTCTAAAAACGAGGCCCTGATAAAGGTTAAGCAAAAAAGGGCCCCAGCTGGGAGGTGAGAAATCTGACTGCATGGCTGACTGGTTAGGAAGGGACTGGGAGGGGGAGGGAGAGATTGGCAGGGTTGGGAAGGGGCTGGTTGGGTAGGGAAGGGGCAAGCTGGGTAGAGATGGGGGCTGGTTGGGTAGGGAAGGAGCTGGTAACTTGGGGCTGGGGCTGGCGGGTAGAATTGTTGTCTTTTTGTAAGGGGGAAGTCCCTGGGAAGCCCTTTGAGTGTGAGGTTGTGTGTGTGTGTGTGTGTGTGTGTGTGTGTGTGTGTGTGTGTGTGTGTGTGTGTGTGTGTGTGTGTCACTTGTTATTCTTCCACTCCATCTTTTTTCTCTCCTCCTTCTCCACCTCCTCTCTCTTCTCTTCCTTTTGTTTCTTATTCCTTTCTTGTTTCTCGTTCTCCTCCTCCTCCAGTTTTTCATTTCTTTCTCGATTTTCTATTCTTTATGCTCCTCCTCCTTTTCCTGTTTCAGCTCCTCCTCCTCCTCCTCCTCCTCCCTCACCCACACTGCCTTCCTTTACCCGAGTAACGGTGTCCGCTCCGGGAAGCAAAACAAAAACTTGCATTTATAATCGATTTTCTGACCCTACGTTTATGTTTTCTCCTTGTTGCGCGACCTTTAGTGACTTGCGTTTTGTTTTTACGTACGCTTGGTCAAGAAAATTGCTTAAACCTAATATATCAGAGCGAGGAAAAGCAGGCAGCGACATTTGAGGTGCTACGAGAAGGCCGTCCGTGGGTTGTTCAACTAGAAAAAAAATAGAAAAGAGAAGGGCGGGACATGGCTTTAGGGGGCACTAGTCTGTACCTACCGCCGCTAGACGAGAGAGACGGAAGAACAGCATTTGGCTAGATAGGTTTGGTATGTGTACACACTGGCCGCCTACTTGATATTCTGACCCTCGTTACTTCCTATTACGCTCGTTGCCTCAGCTTACCCAAGAGAATAACAAGACAAGCAGGGCAAGGGATTCTCTACATGCAATCGACGCACCCTAGTGTTAAGCAATGAAGAAGGAAAAAATACATACACACACACACACACACACACACACACACACACACACACACACACACACACACACACACACACACACACACATAGACAGAGAAAGAAAGAAAGAAAGAGAGAGAAAGAGAGACAAAGACAGAGACAGAGAGAGAAAGGATATAGAAGATAAAAAAAGAGAAAGGGAAAATTAAAGGAAGGGAGTAAGAGTAAGCGAGAGGTGGGAGAAACATTCATACACGGTAATGTACACACCGTTAGTGCTGACCCCGACGAGCCGAGGTGTGTGGGAAAGGAGGAAAGTGGTGGCGGTGGAAGGGGGGGGAGGGGGGAGGCGTTGGTCGTTGCACAAGACAGATGCTGAGTGACAGAAGGTGTTACTGCCCCCCTCCCTCCCTCCCTCCCTCCCCCACCACCACCGCTCATCTTAGTCATTATTTTTGTGGATGGGAGAGGGGGGGAGGGACTAAGGAGGACGGTGACCCGGGCCTGAGTATTCTTCCACAAGGGGATACAGAAAGAAAGAAAATGAAAGAGAGAGGAAGGAAATATCTCCCCGTATTGCAGATTTACTGTAGCACGGAACCCCACAATACATACAGAATTACGAGAAAATGAATACCAAATTAATCGATCTTAACTTAACCCAAGATCACTGGACTGTCTTTAAAATGCACATGAAGGTATAGAATGCACGAAACAACACGATATATAAAAAGGAACGAGGAAATATATGATACCAAAACAATCTATCGTGACCTAGCCTGAGATCGATGGACGGATTACAATGCACATCAGGTTATTTAAATCGATGGACGGATTACAATGCACATCAGGTTATATAAATGAGTCGAGGCGAACACACAGTAGGAAAGATATTATTAGCTCTCAGGGTTGTGCTGGTCACCCCGAAACAATATGACGGGAGCAGTAATAGGAAAGACATTGTTAGCTTGATGTTTGTACTGATCACCGTAAACAATATGATGGGGAGCAATAATAGCATATATATTGTTAGCTTGGATGTCTGTACTGGTCACCGCGGACAATATGAAGGTGGCATTAGTAGAAAGAAGTCATTGTTGTTGGCTTTGATCATCGTACTTTAGGCAAACAAAGAAGAATAAGAGTGATTGATGGCAATGCTAATGACGTGTTTTTTCTCCCTCTACAGGTAAGCATCGTTGTGTTGTGTTGTGGAGGGATGGAGGGGCGCCGCGGGGCTCCCCAGGTGCGGCCCGCCAGGTAAGTGGGATGGGCAAGGGGAGGGAAGGTTTCTCGTAAAGGAAATACTATTTTTAACCATGTTGAACCACTCTTGCATAATATAACGCCTTCAAGATGAACTGGGAACACCCCGTGAGAGCCTGTGCCTTGCTGTCCTCTGTTAAGTACCACAGTAAGGACACATATTTTTTTTCTCAATGGTACTTGACTCTTGCATCACACAACGCCTTTATTACGTCACTCGCACATAACACGTTGGGAAGGCCCCCGTGAGTCTGTGCCTTGTCGTCCTCTGTTAAACATCCCTGAAAAGAAACACATCTTTTTTAACAGTGGTACTTGACTCTTGCATCACAGAACGGCTCTAGTAAGTCACCATTGCACATAACGCGTTGGGAAGTTACTGTACGAGTCTGTGCTTTGCTGTCCTGTTTCAGTATGTGGGTAGACAGGAACCCTCGTAAGATATATACACTGACGTGGCTAAATTTGGAGTTCCTATCATTTGGCAAGTCTTCCTGTCCTCTGTAATACTTGTCGGAGCAGCGGGTTGTCTCATTCCTTTTCTATTACAACAAAGGAAGCAGCTCATGGGCAAAAGCAAACAATAAAAGAGCCAGCTAAGTATTGTTCCTATAAAAGTTAACAGATTTGAGTGGCCAGAAGAGAGGTCAATTTCGGAAGCTCTCGAACTATCCCACTCTGTAAAACAAAGAAAACTACCTCGCGGGTGCGGTAGGCAAAAACAAACAAAAAAGAGCCTACTTAATACTGCTCCTATGAAAGTAAACAGAATTATGTAGCCAGAAGAGAGGCCAACTGCAGAAACTTTCGAACTATCTCACTTCCATCAAACAAAGAAAACTTCCTCGTGAGTGGGGTGGGAAAGGCTGGCAGGAGGCGGCACGCAGCGGTAGGGTGTCTGGACGTCCTGGGAATGCCGATTAGGTCTGTTTCGTCGCCTCTTGATTGCACATGAAGCGTAACTCAATCAGACCGGTACAGCCTGAGGGAGCGGAGCAAGTGAAGGTAATGACTCGCATGGGGATGATGTTTTATTCCCCTACCGTAATAGCAGTCGGTGACGGGGAGATGCTGTGTACCGGAGGAGGGGAGGGGGGTGATGGTAGGCAGCCCGACACTGGATCGCCGACTCTTGATCTCCTCTCCTTCTTCCTCGTTTTGTCCCCCGACCGTAATAGCAGACGGTGACGGGAAAGGGCTAGATACCGAAGGAGGTGATGAAAGATGGCCTCTCCCCTTCTCTTATTCTCTTCTTTCTCTTCATTCTCGTCCTCCTTCTCGCCGTCTTCGTCCTCCTTCTCGTGTTCATCTTGCTCAGTATGAAGTAATAACGGCGAAAATGCAGCCACTTTATCTATCATCTCCCCAATCTCGACTTATTATGGGAATGTTATAAGTCGTGATCTGTATATAGACACTAAGCATTACTCTGTTTGCGTAAAATTTCCCATAGCAAAAGTCACGTATACGATTAGGAGAGTAAAGTAGCAAGAAGGTTAGTTGAGGGAAGAAGAATGGGAGGCAACACCACGCCGTCACCTTCGCCTTCGTGTTGGCTAGGAAGAAGACTATGACCGTAGCATCTGGTCGTCTCAGCCTCACTTCTCCCCGCCTTGTGTGTGTCGAGCGATGACCTTTGCTGCATGGAGATTGAGGGCGCCAGCGGGGCGAGGGAAGGAAGGCCCACGGAAAACCCTAGCCCACCGGCAGGAGCGGCTCGGTGGTGTCGACGGACGTACCCTGAACCTGCTTTCGTTACCAGCTCAACAGGTTAAAAGAGATATATCGTCGCCCTAATAAAATAATCGCCAAAGTCATTTTTCAGCAATTTCCAGGTTTTTGTCTACATCAATTTTTCAGCTTGTGACGCCCATTTTTGTATAGTTGCCTTCGTCATTCAGGGTTTGAGTGTTCTAGAATTGCCCTTTTCATTTCTGCCTAAAGCTTAAGCCAAATGAGATAATGACGGTTCTTTTCTGATTTCCTGAGAAGTAGAAAATAATGACTTAGGCGGTTTGTTTACGAAGGTGACGATATGTAGAAAAATAAATAACCGAAAAGCTGCGTCGTAAACCTGTTGAAGCAAGGCCCGTCACCACGCACCATAGCCCTGCATGGGTGTGTCGCGCAGTTGCCTACTTTACCTTTACCTCATCTTCGGTACTGACTTAGACAATGAAGAATAACAGGATGGCCTCCCCCTCACAAGCAACCTTGCCGCTGTGGAGTAATCGGTATGTTCACCAAAGAGTACGCATCGTTCCATTTAGTACTCACCAGGAAAAAATAATACTCTGGAAAATCGATCAGTGGTAAACAAAATTGGCTGATTCTCAAATAACGATTGGTAAGCTTTTTTAAAGACTGGATAGTTCATTTTTATACATCATTTCAATTTGCAGAGTGCTTTTGTTTCCTTTTACCGTGATATGCGTACAAAATGGAAGGACGGTGCGACAGATAGACGTCTCTTTTAGCCCCTCATCTATACTTTCTTATCTAGGAGCAGTGGTTAGCGGACTGTTATTTATCATTTGTGTGTGCCCTTGTGCTGCTTTCTTTAATGTGCTGAAAAAAAAAAAAAAGAATGCTGACCTTACCTATCCCAGCCATGAACCGAAGAAGAATTAACAGGTTTCAGGTGCTTCCGTCCGGCCAAACACACACGGCGGAACAAAGACAATTTCCTCCGTCAGGGTCTGGCGGAGTAATGGCCACTCGAACCGCGAAGGGGAACCCCCAAACGGCGTAAAGGGATGCGGTAATGATCGTCCATCCATCAGGTGTGGGGGGGTTGGGGGGGGGGGGGGTGAGGGGGGGGTATGTATGTATGTAAGAAATGAATAAGGGGGAGAAGGGAGGAGTCAACAACAAAAAAGTGGAAATTAAATTAAATAAACACACGAAAAAGAAATAAACTGTTGCAATAAGCACAAGAAAATTATATAGAAATACTAATTCAATGACTTCGACTGTGTGTGTGTGTGTGTGTGTGTGTGTGTGTGTGTGTGTGTGTGTGTGTGTGTGTGTGTGTGTGTGTGTGTGTGTGTGTGTGCGCGCGCCCGCGCGCGCGTGTGCATGTATTACTTTGTGATTCATTTTTGCGTGTTTTAGTGTCTTCGTAACTTATATTTTAGAATCGAACAAGACTATATATTTTTTTTAATCATTACTATGGTACTCACTTTCATCAGTTACAATATTCAAGCTATCAAACTGAACCATATAATTGGTATAGAGTGTGTATTTTGCTTCTCTTACACGGTAATATCTGCGGCTAATGTACTATCTGCCAGTCTAACTCTGCATGTCACGGGGAGGAAGACCTGTTGGACCGGTGTTGTGAGGAGGAGGGAGTCGAGATGTGAATCAACGTTTATTAATATGACTCCTTGATGTACGTTACTGAGCTAGTTTTTTATCCTTCTTGAAAGAGTAGTGGGTATGAGCATGTTTGACTGGAGGTAAGGGAGCAGAGGAAGTATTGAGAGATGGGATAGGGCTCAACGTTTGATTGGTGAAACAAATATACAAGTTTTGGAGTAGAAAAGAAAAACAGCGAACGGAATAGGGCTCAACGTTAAATGGAAGGTGAAACATATAACATACGAGCTTTGGTGTAGAAAAGAAAAACAGCGAACGGGAAAGGACTCAGTGCTTAATGAGAAGAGAAACATATACCATACAAGCTTTGAAGAATAAAAAAGAAACGTCGAACCAAGACAACAAAAGAAAATACAAGAGAGAAACAAACCACAGAGGGAAAGAAGGCAGCTACAAGACTATCTCCCATACCCTCAACACCTATACTGAACTAAAAATATCACACCTGCCAGTTGATGATAAAAAATATATATATAACTGGGAAGGCGTACTGCAGTTGATGAAGAATCCTTACTCATTAGCTCACGATTCAGTCACCTTCGTCCACGCCGCTGCTTGAGGTTATGGTAATACAAGTTTCCTCACCCTCCTCTACTCCTCACTCAGATGATTTTTCCTTCTTCGGTAACTCCTGATTCCAGCCCCAATCCAGGATCTTCAAGTAACCCCAACTCCAGGAAACTTCCTCATTCTCGGCCTCAGTATCGTCGTATTATCAGTTTTCCTCTTTCATGACCCTGTTGCGGTGGAATTTCCTGTAAACTTGTTGAGAGCCCCCAGCCAACCACCCAGCCTCAGCCAGTCAGCCTCTCCACGCCTCCCGGCTATCTTTATCTGTTTTTTTACCTTTCTCTTTCTTTCTTTTTCTCTTTCTCTCTCCCTCTCCTCCCGTGACTTGTCGGGGGGAAACAAACACACACACAATAAAACATATATTTGGTTATTCGTATCGCCACTTATATCTTCGTGACTTCCTACTTTGTCTCCACTCTAATACTAAGACATTTATATCGAGGACTGGTAATTGTTCTAGTTCTGTGCCTCTCGGCGTGGGTGGAAGGCGGCCGCGGGTGGAAAAAAGCCTTACAGAAATCAACCAGCAATAAATTCACAACACGCTACCTGCCGCTGGCTTGTCTTTGGCTGCCCTGCGGGAGGGAAAATCCAGAAGAAATCAAATTAGCTCGAACCGGAAAATAACGAGAAAAAAAGAAAAAAAGAAAAATAGTAACGAAGAAATAAATATAGATGATCCGTTGCCTCGATGTCTTCCTGTCTATATTTTGGGGAACAACATGCGGTGGTGGTTGCTGATGTTTTTTTTTCATAGTTTTGTTTTGCTCTCAGGCTCACTCATACCGTAAAAAGCAAAAATAAAAACTCAGCATCTTCATCCGCCTATCTTTTTCATCCGCTTATCTTTTTATCATTATTAACGAGAGCTGCGAGGTCCTCTTCGTCGTGTAATATCCAAATCATCTTGTTTACGGTAGTTCACCTTTTCCGTGTACTTGGGAGACTGCGCGGACCTTCTGAAGCGCCCTTTTGAATCAAGGAAAAGTTACCACGTTCCAAATGCCACTTGGCGCCCGTGTGTTTAGTAAAATTATCCGAAGCAGCACCGTCATGGGCAAGGCGGAGCAGCCCTGGCCAACCCCTCCGCCCCAGCCTCCACCCCCCCACCCCCCCCACCCGGACCATCACACAACTGCCCTTCAGAATGTTTTCCTGCCGGATAACCTATCTCCTGCAGGGAAGACTTAAGGAAAATGTTGCAATCAAGTTTCCGTGTTTACTTTGATGACTAGATAGCGTTGCTGTTTGATTAATTTTGTATGATGTATTCGTTGAATTCATTGAGTCATCGTTTTTTGACACTAGAATTTTATGTTACAAGCTTTGCGCATCATGACTTGCAGAAAATATTGTACTACCACTACTAACACTTATATTAATACTTACATGTCGTCTGACAAGTAAGGTTATAACTGGATCAGTCTTAACAGGATATTCTTACTACTCAGAGTCTTAGCGATTATTTAGACCCGATATGATTTTGTGTTCTCAGTCTCGTGCATCGTAAATATGCTGTGACATTAACTTTTTGCCCCCACGAACTTACCGACGCTTCATGATTCTTCATTATTCAGTTTATACATTTATTTTCCGGCGCACCAGAACGCTAACCTTTTCAGAACACGAGCCTAGATGTTGCCTCTCGACACACACACACAAAAAAATAATAACTCGTGGTAACCCAAGGCCTCGATGTGTCTTCTGATTGATCGACTGTCAGAGCCGTGTCAAGAAACATCACCTTGAGAATGAGTGGCAGCAGGAGAAAGCCGACAGACAGAAAGACAGACCACCGCTAATTGTCTTTAAGAGAGGGGAGACGAGGGTTGAAGGGGGAGGAAGGGTCCTTAGAGGGGCAGATGGTGCACAGACGAAGCAAATCAGGGGAGGTTGGAATTTATGTGTGTAAAGCGAGAGACTGAAATTGAAGAGGTTAGAAGAGATGCTGATGGTCCACGAGCGAAAATAGAAAGGTGGAAGAGACGAAATACGGTGAAATAGGAAACGCAAGGAAGGGTAAAAACAAACAAGAAGTGAGAGATATGGTTACGTGTGTTTAGGAGAATGGCGTCGAAGGCTGAGGGTGGCAGAGGGGTAAAGGGTGTATAATGGAGAAATAGGAAACTGAAAATGAGGCGTGTAAGGCAAGAAAAGACAGCGAAATAAGTAGTGCAAGGAGGAGGAGGTAGTGGTAAACTGAGGAAAAGAAGGGCGAAATAAAACATTGAAAAGATAATTGAATGAACATATTGCACTTGAATAGATAGATGAAAAGAATGAAGTCAAGAGGGAAGAAGCACGATACGGAAAAAGAGGAAAGTTTATAGGATCGAAGAGAAAAAAAGAAAGGGGAGACACAGGTGATGAAAGTCAGTAGGAGGGAAAAATATATAAAAATGCTAATTACGTTTTAAGAAGAAACCGGTCGTTACGAGACGGAAGGGAAGAATGTGAAAGGGACGAAATGAAAAGTAGGAAGAAAATACTCCCCGGGAAAAATGACGTAGGAGAAAAGTACCCAAAGAAAAAGGTTAAGAGTAAGAAGTGAAAGTTTGTAGGAGGGGAAAAAATCATTGCCAGACGGAAGACGGAGAAGAGGAAGAAAGGACAAAATCAAAGAGCAGGAAGAAAATACACGAAGGAAAGGAAGACAATAGAAAATTACCCGAGAGAGAGAGAGAGAGGGGGGGGGAGGGGAGTCACAGGAAGAAGTCAGGCACGTTTATAGGAAAAATTTAAGAAGAAAAAAAAGAAAAAAAAGACATGCACGTTTATAGGAAGAAATTAAGAAAAAAAATCATACACGTTTATAGGAAGCAAATTAAGAAAAAAAATCATACACGTTTATAGGAAGAAATTAAGAAAAAAAATAATCTTCAAGAAGGAAAAAGGGACGCAAATGTAAAATAGGAAGAAAACACAGCCAGGAAAGGGCACGGAGGAAGAAAGTACCAAAGAGAGAGGTCAGGCCTTGGTCAAGAAACCTACACTTTCATGAATCCTGACGTCACCGCTGGCCTAGAATCGTGCAGGTGGTCATGGTTGGGTTGTGAGGAGGAGTTGGTGGCAGGAGGTAGGGAGTAGCGGTCAGAGGAAGAGAAGAAGGCGCAGAGGTGGAGGAGTACGGGAAAGTGTCAAGTGATTGGGGCTAGAGGGCAAGGATTAAATGGTAAAGGGCTTGGAGAAGAAAGTAAGAGAGAGAGAGAGAGAGAGAGAGAGAGAGAGAACAAAATGGAATGAGTAAGGAATAGAAAGCAAAGGTAGACACAGACACAGGCTAGAGGATAAAGGGTCAGGATAAAAGATAGGGGTTGGAATAGGGAGTAGAGTGTTAAGGAGTAGGAATAGATAATGGTATAAGTAGGATAAGTAAACGACTTGAGTAGGGAACAGAAAGTAGGAGATAAAGAGCAATAAGGATAGAAAATAGAGGGTAGAATGTAGAGAATAAGGGATTATGATAAAAGACAACGGGACGGTATAGATAGTAGAGGATAGGAGTAGAAATAAGAAGCAGTGGATAGGAGGATAGAAGGTTAAGGATAAGGGATTAGGGCAAAAGATAAACGGTGTGGATAGGGAATAAAGAAAGGAATAGAGTGTTTGGGAATAGGGATAAAGAGTAGTTAGTTGTGTGGTAAGAAATATATTGGTAGGGAATGGAGTGAAGAATAGGGAGTGAAGGAGAGCGAAGAGAAGGAAGGGTAGGAGGTAATGAATGATGAGTGGTAAAAACAGTAGTGGGTTATGAGTAGAGTGTGTAAGGAGTATGGAATAAGGGGATAGTAAAGAGAAGGAAAGGAAGGGGAAAAGGGATAGAGAGTGAAGGGTAGAGGAAACGGAGGTAGGGGAGTTGGTGGAGAGATAAGTGGAAGGAAGACGAGGTGGATGGAGAAAGGTAGTGAAGGCATTCCTGAAGAGCGACGTCACCACTTTTTTTTTTTTTTTTTTTTTTTTTGCAGAACAGGAAAGTGATTGGGAGCATAACTATCGTCTCTCTCTCTCTCTCTCTCTCTCTCTCTCTCTCTCTCTCTCTCTCTCTCTCTCTCTCTCTCTCTCTCTCTCTCTCTCTCTCTCTCTCTCTCTCTCTCTCTCTCTCTCTCTCTCTCTCTCTCTCTCTCTCTCTCTCTCTCTCTCTCTCTCTCTCTCTCTCTCTCTCTCTCTCTCTCTCTCTCTCTCTCTCTCTCTCTCTCTCTCTCTCTCTCTCTCTCTCGGTTACACTCATTTGGCTCCTTTTTAAGTTTGAGAGAGTATGAAAAAAAAAGGCGAAAAACAGAGAAATATTAACTTTAGTGTGAGGTCAAGTAAAGTAAACCGATTAAAAAGTAGACAAAAAAAATAGTAGAATTAGGTGTGGAGAAACTTTTGACACCTGAGAATGAGTGTGAAATGTATTAAAGAAAGGAACAGGTCGGCATAAGGAGAAAGGGGAGGAGGAAGAGGAGGAGGAGGAGGGGGAGGGAGAGTAAGAGGGGGGGCATAAGATAAAAAGAAATTGGAAGTCGAAGAAGGGAGAAAGAAAGAAAGAAAAAGAGAAATTAAGAAAGGGGGTCAAAAGGAAAAAAAAGAAAAACAGCGAGACAGAACAGAAACATCGATGCGGTAGTATAAAGTAATCCTCAAGGAGATTTCGATGCGGCAGTATAAAGTAATCTTCTCGCTGCCTGTATAGCCAAAGTAGGTGTAGGATAAAAGAGAGCAGAGGTTGTAGGATGGATGGAGAGTTTGAAGGAAGAAACAAGAATCAGATGATGTATGAAGAAAACAAGACTGAGAGAATAACCTGAGGAGACAGAGAAGGAAGCTGGAGAGATGACGTCCTAGGGGAGGTGGATGGGAGGGCGAAAAAACTGGCAGGGCGAGGTGCTTGTATGGTCGCTGCGGGTATCTGGACTAACCCACCCAGCGACAGGGAACGTCCCAGGATGCCCCGATTAACTTTAAAATTTCCTATTTATTTTTTCGGAAAGAAGAAAAGCAAAAAAAGTTCTTCCTGCAAAACTGGTTTTCATTATATTCCCAAGATCTTTTTTCCCAGTGTCTCGTTCTTATGACGTTGAAGAGCTGGAGGAGGAGGAGGAGGAGGAGGACGAGGAGGAGGAGGAGGAGGAGGAGGAAGAGGAGGAGGAAGAGGAGGAGGAGGCTGGGAAGGAGGAAGAGACACAGAATGAATAGAAACGGAGAAGCAAAAGCAGATGAAATTGGAAAATAAGCAGAAGCAGGAGATTAGGGCAATAAAGAGGAGGAGGAAGTGGATGAGTTAGAGCAGAATGGGGAGGATGAAGAGGAGGAGCAAAACCAGGAAGAGAAGGACGAACAGCTGCAAGAGAGAGAGAGAGAGAGAGAGAGAGAGAGAGAGAGAGAGAGAGAGAGAGAGAAAAGGGGGTGAAAGAGGAAGAGAAGTCGGCGTGAGCGTGGGTTGGTGTTTCTGGCGGGCCGACCTGGGGGATCCCCGGGTCTGGCTCCCCTAAACGTGAACCTCTTCGGCCATTCTTACCATTAGTCTCCGTCACGGGAAGAACCTCCGAGGCGGCCTCCTCCTGTTAAACCTGACGCTCCTTGGCTCGGCTCAGTAATAAACTATTCACTCACGTCGTTTCCTTTATTTGATTTTATATTTTTACTTAAATTTATTGTTTTCTCTTTTTATTCATGCCTCAAAATTACTCTTTTGTTTACGTCATTTTATTTGTCTCTTGTTATTTTGCATTTGGAAAGGTCTCAAAATTACTCTTTGCGTTTTGTTTATCTGTTTTTATATATAATTTGAAAATGCCTCAGTCTTACTTTCTTGCTTAAGTCGTTTTATTTACCTTTGTTTACTTGGAAGTTTGAAATATTTTAAGACTACCTTCTTTCTTAGATCCTTTTCTTCTCCGACTCCACTCAATACAGCGTTTTCTAACACCTTCTATTATTAAATTCCTATATGTCTCTTGATGACTTTGTTATTTAGGTTCTTTTTTTCTCATGGACATGATGTCAATGTGGTTTTGGTCTGGTTGTGGTGTAATACTTTCGAGACATTATTTTTCTTACCTACTATTCATTATTTCATCATCCCTCAATAATAGCTTTCCTCTCCCACTTTATTTATTTTTTTCTTGTCTCTCTCCTCATTATCTTGGCCTCGACCGTACCTACCTAAGCCTCTTGTCCATACCAGCCAGTACCTTATCCATTATTTCCTCCCCCCCCCTCTTTCCCTCCTTTCCCTCCCTCCCCCCCCCCACCCTCTTCCCTTCCTTCCTCCAGTTTTTCATATCCCTTTAGTTCCCCCTCCATCCAAGGCCTTCTTAATAGGTCCTCTCCATCCCTCCCTCTCCCCCTTCCTTACTCCCTCTTTCCTCCCTCCCTTCACTTATCTCCATCCCTCCCTCTCCACCTTCCTTACTCCCTATTTTCCTTCCTCTCCTCCCTTCACTCATCTCCTGTCGGTGCTCCTTCCACCTTCCCCGCCACACAATAACCATTTTCTCGGGGCTCACCTCTGGGAGCCCGTCATCCCTCACCTTCCTACCTGCGTGAAGAAAGTGGAGGGGATCATCCCACGGAAGTTTTCCTCTTTACTCGCTGACCCACTGAGAGGAGAGAGGGCGGCCAGCTGCCCCTGCCTCCCTTTGAGTAGGAAACACGTCGTTTTTTTATAGCGTTCAAGCTCTACATTTAATTAATACGATAAATTCAGTTTCCTCGATGAGAAGGAATGGAAATTAGAAAAGCAATGAACCACAACTAAGCATTAATTTAGCACACTAAAACCCTCCTTCCCCACCCGCCCAGACTTTAAGTAAACCTTTCCCTGAGTGGGAATGACAGCACCGCGACGGCCGAAGTCTTCCTGCGAGGCGCAACGAACAGGAAAACACCCAAGTTGCTCGACAGCCTCCCCACTGGTGAAAAAAAATGACTCTGGCAGCCGCGTGGTGGCGGTGAGACTCGCTGGTCACTGGACTCTTATTGGTCGGCTGATGTTGCCCAGAGGAAAGACACTACAGTAATGGAATAAATATTACGAAGTCGTGTCCTACGGTTTTATATCTGAGGTGTTAATCAAATGCAGTGCTTCCATCTGAGCGAGAGAACAGAATGATTGGATCTGACCATAATCCTGGCTACGTACCCCCCTCTCCCGCCAAGCCCCCACCCGCGGCTATATGTACGTCACGGTTACGTCACTACCCTGAGTGGCCACGTCACAATTTGTGGGCGGCGCGAGGCAGCCTCACGCCTCACGCGCGGCACTGGGGAATCCCATTACAAGCTTGCGCGGTTGACCTCGGCAACTGGGACCCGAGCAGGACAGTGTTGTGCCTCGCGCCCTGCCATCAACATCACCACCCCGCGCCTCGCACGCAGCCTCCACTCACCACGCCGCGCGGCACACACACCCTCCCTTTTATGGTGCTCCCAGTTCCTACCTCCTGGGCACGGAATATTTACTTCATCTAGTCCTTACTTAGTGCTACCGGGACTGAAGTGGTTTATCTCAGAGACGCGTGTTGTCCTGGGCCATACGTGCCGCATTTCTTGAAAGTCAACAGTGAAAGCAGGTTCCGCCGGAGGAGCGTCGTCACTGTCGCTGAAGGCTGTCACGACAGGACTGGGAAGAGCATAACCCGTGAAGGTAAGACCGTGTCCCGCCCTTCTTTTATCAGTTGTCTTTCGCCCGGCAAGGAGTTAGGATGTTGCGCCCACTCTCAAGAGAAGTCACACAACACTTTGAGCGTGGTACGTTTCTTTGTTAAAGTGATCTTTCTTGCCAATCTTGCTCGACGTATAAAGTGGCTCGTTCGGTTAGTGGCCAGTCACCTCACTCACGAATTAGCACGCGCCGTTCACTCGTCATTTAGTGAACTTTTTGTCTTTTCGATGGTTCAAAATAGTGTTTGCAAGTCGAGACAAGCACGTTATCCTGTTATCAGTGTTCTCTTTTTGCATACGTTCAACTTGTTTTTTGTTGGTATTGAGTCTTATGGCTGAGGCAGGGCGTGTGTTGCCCCGACACGCATCATGTCCTCCTCACCTCCTGAAGTCCCTCAAGTTGTCAGTGTTTGCCCAGCGTCCCAATACCGCCGTTCTTCGGGCAGTCTCATCTCCTACAGGAACCTCGTGACTAAAATCAAGCAAACCCACGTTGTTATGACTGCCACCGCAGCAGACATTGCTTTCCATGTTATCAATTCTCGTTTATGAGTTTGTTCCAAATTAATCTCATCAATGGAGATTTGATATTTAACCTTAGAGGCGCTTTGAGCGTGACAAGGTGCCGGACTTCATGAGTGTTTCCTGGACGCATATTATTAATCAGTTGGGGGAAAGTTATCACGATGGGCCCTCCCGTGCTGCTTCCTTCCCCCTAACCACCAGCACCAGGGAGAGGAAGGAGGGCGTGTCCAGTGCATCATGTTCTCCCCTCGCCGCTCCTCCTCCAGCGCCGCCCCGCCCCGCCCCGAGCAGGGCCGCCGCTGACGTGTTCTCGGCATCATGACGTGTCAAAGGAATTGTTTCTGCAAAAACAATTGTGTTTTTACTGATATATTTTTTATCTATTTTCTTTGTGAATGTTCAACGGAAACAGATATTTTACTATCCCGAGCGCTCAACAAAGTAATTCTCGTTTGCCGGGCAGACTACAAACTCCCTAGGCAAACATTGCTTTATGATTAGTATTTTATTGCAACACCTAAAGATGTGGCTGTTCCTCATCAAGTCAAACGTCCAGTACATTAAGATAAAGTTAAAAGAATCATGTTATGAAAATAAACAAGAAACTCAGTAATGAGTCAATCACATAAAAGAAAACATTTATCAAAATTACATGGCAGAATTGATTTTCATCTAAATTACCTTCCTTTCTTGTATGTCCTGAAAACTATTTCATCCACTTTTTATCGTTATTAGTTACCCGTTATTTTTTTCCTTTCTCATATTTGTTGCTTTTGTCAGTTATAGTATGGCATTTCACTTCAAGCGCTGACCCTTCCTAAACTAACCACACTCACAAGTCCAGAGTTATTCGTCGCGGCGCCTGACTGAGAGAGAGAGAGAGAGAGAAAGAAAAAAACACGGCAAATCCTGAGCAGAATATCCTAATCGTAATGTTTTTGTCCATTGCCCTCTCTCTCTCTCTCTCTCTCTCTCTCTCTCTCTCTCTCTCTCTCTCTCTCTCTCTCTCTCTCTCTCTCTCTCTCTCTCTCTCTCTCTCTCTCTCTCTCTCTCTCTCTCTCTCTCTCTCTCTCTCTCTCTCTCTCTCTCTCTCTCTCTCTCTCTCTCTCTCTCTTTTTTGCGTTGCCCGTTCGGTCACTGCCTCCCAACAGCTTGCCCTTCCCTAATTCCACACGACTCACCTTCCTCGCCCAGTCTTTGAGTCGTCCTTTGCATCGCTTAGGCTGACAGGATCACGCGAGACACACGGCTCCTCCTAAACACATCATGATTATATTGTTTGGTTTGTCGTTTTGCTACGTCCAGTAAATTAAAAGTAAGGAACCACTGCTAGGAGTCGCCTTTCTGAGCCTGTCGTTCAGTGGTGTATATTTTGGTGTCTGTAGGAGACTCACACGGCAGATCCTGAACTCCTCTTCCTTCTCCTGTGACATCATGCCCTTTGGACCTCAATGCGCCTGGGTTCCCTTCCTCCTTCCCTCTTTTTTTCCCTTCTTCACTTCTCCCATTTCCGTATCATTTCTTCACTTCTTCCCTTCCTCTCTTTTCGTACTTTCCTTCCCCCTCGTCCTTCTCTTTCCTTCCGCACTCCCATCCCTGTATCTTTCCTTCATTTCTTTCCTCTGTCATATTTTACCTCCCTTTTACCGCATCCCTCATCGCTCTCTTTTCTTCCGCACTCCTCCCTTTCCCTTATCATTCCTTCCCTTCTTTCTTCCTTCTCTTTTCTTACTTCCCTTTTTCCGAATCCCTCATCCCGCTCTTATCTTCCTCACTTTCCCTTTCCTTGCTCTAATCTTTACCTCCCTCATATCCTTGAATCCTCCTCGTTCGCTCACCTCTTTTCCCTCTCTCTTCTTAACCCTTTCCGTTCGTTCCTTTACCTCCCTCCCTTACTACTTTTTATCTCATGATTTACCGTATATGCCTCCTTGTTGTTTTGTGACGTACCCAAATGCTTGTCTCTTTTTTCCTAATATTTTTATGTAAGGTCAATCACCTGCTTACACTTCTTTTTCCTACGTGAGACACATCAGGTGACAAGGAAGGACAATGAACTAAATGGCGATGCAGTGACGAGGAAGTTGTGGGGTGGCTGAGAAGGACGACAGCCTGAGAGACAAGCCTTTCATTGTGAGGCAAAGCACACACTATTGTCCTTAACGTAATTTTTATCTCCGCTTCTGTGGCTGCATAATCAACTCTTGTATTTGCTGTGAGCTGTTTCAGCATGTCGCACCTAACCTAGCTTTTTCTTCAATCACGCTGTGCGGCAAATTTTAACTTCTATTTTCCCCCCACTGCCTTAATGAGACTCAGTCGTGTCTCATGACAGTCACACAAGCCGCCGCCAGCCAAGCCTACCGAGGCTAGCATGTGCTCTGCGCGGGTGTGTTGGCGTAGCAGTGCAAACAGTATCATTGTCGTGCCTGTAGGCCGACACGCCTCGTGAATAAGGATTGCAACTGCAGGGGGAGGAGCGAGTTGTGTGAAGGAGCAGGGAAAAAACAGACGAAAAGAAATTTATGGAGGGAAACAGTCAGACCAGGAATTAGCACTTAAGCACGCACAGCTCGTCCGTCGGTCATTCGCTCCCGCTGGTTCACTAAGCATCTTGCGAAACTGCCTCTTTTTACTGACCAAAGGTTTGCCATTGTTTTTGTACCATTGTTTCCAGGTGAAACAGCTTGTAGATACTGACGCAAGGCTCGGGGTGTCGCAGTATTGTGGGATATTTCTCGTTTTAAATAGAAGGCGGGGCGAGCAGGGGCCGTCTTCCTCACGGGTGATAATTTGGTAAGACAGGTCAGTGTTTGTGGGCCCCCATGTTTTCACACTTCTTTTCCTGTAAGTAAATATTGGGGCTTGATGAAGAGCGCTACAGCGTGGCAACTCTTTCATGACGTTGCCAAAGTAGATGTTTGTTTATCTGTCAATCTCTCTCAGTATCGACAACCCCGGGTTGTGCAGGTCATGTAGCCCTCCTGTCTGCTACATGTTCCCTGACCTTCACACCCGTCAACGGTGTTTGTCCACTGAGATCGGTACAGTACGTCTAATAACTCACCAACTTGTTTCTCAACGAGTTATTTCCAAATTGGCTGCACAAGCAAGTCGAGTGTTCTCACCCTCGATGACTATAGCAATTCAATGCCTTGCTCATCAAGTCTCCGGCCCGTCGATCACTGAAAATAAAATGCCGTGATAAAAAAAGTATTCTTTCCAGAGGTGAAGTTGTTGCGTGACGTGACGCGGCCACCAAACCTTCAATGTTTTGTGCATGAAGGCCAGCGAGGCGCCCCCGACGGCCTGCCACTGTTCCTCTTGGCCTTAACAGAAAAAAAAAACAGATATGTTATCCATCGGCCCTAACTTTGACAGTAATTCAGACAATTGAGCCAACTGTATAGGTGATGAGAGAGAGAGAGAGAGAAGTGATGTTTAAGTTTATCTTCAATTTAGTTTTTTATTTGTGTAAGAAAGTGACGAAGGGGGAGAGGTGACCGGTGCCTCAGCGCTGCGCCATGAGACTGCTCGCTCGATTGATCCGTCGTGACTATTCATTGGAAGTCGTCCCCTTCGCCTGTGCCGGCGTGACGGGGACACGAGCTGCATTGTCTCGATGGGGATTAGGGCCCCCCCGACGACAAGCACAGCGCCACCCCTCGTGACGGACGCCATGACATTTTACAGCGTCTGTACTCTCGCCGCGGCAGGTTGGGCGGGAGCGAAGGATCGGCTCGCGGTCAGTCTTCTCCTCGCCTCGGAGTCTGCCGCGCGGGGTCTGGCTTGGCTTGGGAGCTTAACGTACGCCGCGCAGTGAAGCAATCCAGTGCAGTGTTTGTGCTTGCAGTGACGTGATGGACACAGCAATGAATACACCGTCCCGGCACCGAGTTTGTTGATTGAACAGTGAATGAAAACCAGCTTCTTAAGGCCGTGGGTGCTTGAAGTGATTCTCCTGCAAAAAGGAAAAAAAAATGTGTTTCTTTGTCATCAGCTGACTGAATAGCAAGATTTTTATGAGTGAGTCACCAGATGAAAGTGATCGTCGTCTTTTGGTGATCCCTCGCGGCCTCAGAGGACCAGAGGCGCACGGCGGGCCAGGAGGAGAGGTCGATCCCATGGCACAGGTTTGTTGTTGTTACCATCACGACGCTGACCTGAAGAACAGTCTGAAGGCACTCTACTCTGATGCCTCGGTGATCCTGACCGCGGGAGGGCGAAGGGTAAAGCAGTGTGGCGAGGGCGTGATTGGAAGTCACTTTGAGGTTCTAATTATAGCACGGAATGTGAAGTGTGGTCAGTGTTTGGGCTGCCAGGTGTGTGTTTGTAGCATTCCTTATAGTCTGGGGAATGTGCGTTTGTAGCATTCTAGTAGGTGTTTAAAGATTCTGGCGCCGCTTTTCTTTCTCATTCTTTCTCTCACTATTCATTGCCGTATATATCATTAATTTTCTCAATAGTTTTTTCTTTCTTTCAGAGCAAGACTCATATAAAGTTAATTACCATTCACTGTATTGCCTTTAAATACCCGACGAGCCTCTTTGTCGCCTGTTACATGTTCCGCCTACAGGAGTCGCCCTTCCACGCCTCCTTCATACATCTGTGCACACTCAGCACTGAATACACTTGAACACCTGTTCCGGCCTGGGACACCTGGCCTGTATGTATGCGTTGGTGCGTTATCCCAAATGTAAGCAGCCCTTGTTAAGCCTTCACAGGTGGATTGCGTGATTTGCTCTCCGGCATAGAAAACGATAGCTTGAGAACATTTCTATCTTTGGTTGGGTGACGCAGCCGACGCCGCGGCCGACCCCCCTGACCGGGGAGCGTGTGGGAGGGCGGGGGGTAGAGGGGCTCCCCTGTGACCCACTCGTTCCCGCTTTTGTTTGCCTCCATCATGTCTGCGTCGCCTGCGGATGGACGGCTTCTTCAGATTGTTTGCGATACTGATAGTCTCAGCTGCTGAACGAACAAGGAAAAAACAGGTTACTTTCTGAGTGTTTTTTCCTTTGACTACTTATAAACTTAGGCATATAATATACGACACCGATATCATGCAAAGTCGTCGCTCGTATCCGTGTAGCGGTTAGAGAAGTGAGGCGCCATTGTGGCAAGAACAGATATATAGATCAATGGTGGCAAAGTGAGAGTGGGAAATGGGAATAAATGGCAACAAAAGAGTAGCCAGGCTAAGCCCCGTGAACAAATAGGCACTGATGCGTGTTTAGAGTAGTGAGGTAGCTAGGAGCAGAAGGAGAGGCAGAGGAGTGAGGCAACACAAGGCATCCCGTGTATCAGCAGCAAAATCTCACGGCACAGGACGTTCAGGCCTCGAGGACATTCATCAGAGGCTACTAAGAGCATACTTCCGCTGCCACACACGACTCGCAGCAGCACGACACGAAGGAGGCGCCGCAGACCCTCGTGTCGGTGCGCATGAGAGCCGTCTATAATGCGGCTCACTCGACCTGCACCTCGGCTTTCAAGGGCGGGCCCTAAACACCGGCGCCAGCCACCCCCCGCAACGGCAGCCTCGTGCTGGGGGTGGTGGCATGAACCAGGGGTCCTCGTGGCCTGGTTAGACACACACCTTCCCTAGCCATACTGATGAGTAGCGGTAATGGGTCCATTAATTCTGCTGCATCAGCCTCGTGAGCGAACAACAACAGCAGCGGCAGCCTCCCCCGAGCTGATGACGGGGGTGGGGAGGCAAGTCTTCCCGCCTGGCCTGCTGCCAAGGCCGTCCGCATCGCTCGTAGAGGATGAAAGTGAGAGGTGTTGGGGCTGCACCGGCGGAGCTTTTTTATTCTCCTGTAAATTTATTTTCTAACAAATAATGGAACTGAGATTGAAGGCGTGTCTCTCTGAGGCATTATATAGTATTGCTTACTTTGATTGCCTGTGTTTCAGTACTACATGACTGTCGTGTCCGTCGCGTTTTTTCAACACTTTACAAAGAATATTTGGTTGACTCGCACTTGTCGGTAATAAAAGAAAAGCATTAACATCCTTGCAAGGCCTGTGCTCAGTGGCCGCCGCTGGGCCAGCAACCGCCGGTTAGAAACAGCCAATGCTCGACAGGTAGCGGTCCGCCTCACGCTGAGAAAAAAAAGTCTGGGAGCTTTTCGTGCGTCATGAATGAGGAGCCAAAGATCAGCAAGTCACACTGCGGGCACTGTGTTACAAGACCGTCTTCATTCTGGAAATACTGCCGCCTGAACCCCTGAGCGGGGGGCTCAGGGGCTCAGGCGGCAGTATTTCCAGAATGAAGACGGTCTTGTAACACAGTGCCCTCGGTATGACTTGAAGCTCCTCGAACTATCACCCTCACCCTCGCCGCCCAGGCCCCAAAACCGGTCCTTCCCTCTGACAAACAGTTTTTTTTATAACTGGGAATAGTTGCGCTTCACGCCAAGATGCTGAGACGATTATCTGCCGGGACAAAAACCCGCTGGAGCGTCTTCCTGAGGCTGCGCGGCCTTGTAACAGTTTCTTGACCGGCGGCGTCTGGGCACCGCCTAAGTAATACGTCACGCTAAGGATCACGTGCCCACTCACTCTCTTCATGACCACTCGAACCAAATGTCATATTTCAGAGGTTACATAATGACGGACAAATCCTTGATAACGGTGCAGGCGGCGGTCCAAAGGTAACCGCCTGGGACATCACGTTGCCAGGCGCGGCAGGAGGTTCGGTGAGGCTCGGTGCTAGGCCGCCCCGCGTGAGGGTTTCTGTTATTATACCTATCGCTCACCTCCACTCATTGGCTGCCTCGGTTATCTTCATCTGACAAGAGCTTCCCCATGACAACCCTGTCCACAAGCCTCAGGACACTAGCTGGCCCAGGACAACATGTCCGGCCGGCCAGTCTGTCCCGTAGTGAACTCTAGGGCTCACGGCGGGTGTCTACTGCGTCGATTCTGCCACGCAGGCGCTGATCTGCTGGACCGGGGGAACATTGGCTGCGGCTGTCACGGAATATGATAATGCATAGTATGAAAAACGTTAGTAAGAGTGTGTGTGTGAGAGAGAGAGAGAGAGAGAGAGAGAGAGAGAGAGAGAGAGAGAGAGAGAGAGAGAGAGAGAGAGAGAGAGAGAGAATAATGAATACAGGTAGAGCGTTGCTTGCTGTCTCTCGAGGCTAATCGCTATGCACATCTCATTAGCTTCTGCATCACTCCCGAGGCCGCGTCGTGTCGTTATGTCGCCCCGGTTACAAGAGAGGCTGCGGTGAGTTGTCATGTGATTGTAATACTTGTGCCGCCGTCCAGACGTGTTCGGGCCGCGTTTCGTCACCGCTCCAGCTGCTGCTCAACAACGTCCACTAGCAGCTGTTTCTGTTTCCCCATCTCCTCCCTTCCACCCTCCTCCACTTCTCCGGCCCTCCCCCAGCCCTGCTCGCCGCCCCCTTCACTCACACCACCAAAAGCAGCGAGCAAACAACACAATATGGGGAATTTACAACCTGAATTCCTTAAAGTCGTATAATAATACAAAGAACACAAGTTATAATCATGTAGTTTTTTGTGTGTGTGCGGTTTCACGTTTGGTTCCACGACGCGGTTAGTCGCTCCGGCTGACACCTCGAGTCGGCGAGGAGCGTAACATTCCTTTATTGCATGGGAGGAGTCGGCTAGCGGCTGGGGAGAGGTCGTGCGTGGCTCGCCGACAGACTGTTCACTCGCCCCTCTCCCGTGGCCGCAGACCTAGTCGTGTAAAGGTCACTCTACGGGGGATTGGTTAGGCCTCGATGTTGGCCATTAAAAAGTACACCACACCGTCAATGGCTAAGCTTCTGTGTTCCGTTCGCGCAATTCGCCGCCGCACCAGGGATTTTTTTTTTTCCGAGGAGTGAAGTCTCCGCCGCTCCGCTCATCTTGCTCCCTATGTTTACTTTACTTGACGCCTCGGATCTTTAAAAAAAAAAAAAAAATATGTTAGAATAGTTAGAATTGAGTTGAGTTGTAAAGTTCAAATAATGTCTTTGTATCGCCGCTGCTGACGGTATGTTTATATTATTTATATTTTTTCCTTGGAATATGAGTTAGTTATTTTTGTCTTGAATGTTTTTTTAGTAAGTAAGTAATAAGTGGCTAAGGGCCGGAGTAGAGAGCCCCTCCCACCCTCGCCCTCGCCCCCCGTCCCCCCTCAGGGCCGCGGCGAGAAGTGCGCCATGTGGGTCGACAACACTGTATTGCTTAACCCGAAGACCTTGTGAGGGTGTCTACTCTGAAAATTAGGAAAGAGCTCAAAACTATGTAGCTCAAGAGCTGGGAACAAAATAGCATGTGCATAATTTCACATTTTCCGCCTCCAGTCATAGCGGCAGCTTGTGGGTGGGTGGGTGTGGGGAGGGAAGGGGGGAGGGGGAGGCTCTTCATTGCGATCTGTGGGTGTTGATATCTACTGAATATAATGATCGTTTAGGATGATGTATTATTTATAGATTAATGCATGCCAAGATTGAGCCCCCGGCCACAAAGAATTTAATTTAGTATGTTTATTTTCCTCGTCTGCAATTTGAGAGTAAAGCCATCCTATTTTTGTTTTCTTATCTTAACAATTGCGAGATCGTTGTGCGCATCGGAAGGAGGCTTGTTTGAGCTGCAGACATTTTCCTGAAGCGTCTTTGGCTGCTCTTGCTGTCGTTTTTTTCTCGTCCTTTCTGTCACTGTCTTTTAAAAACTGGCTTTGAAATCGTATCCCCATCGGGTTCTCAGACAGACAGACACAAGTGCTTTCCAGTACATCTTTTCACAAGACTCTAATTTATCTTTTGGTGCAATGAATCGCTTGTCTCTTATAAAGTGCCTCTGAAATCGCCTCTCACCGCCTTCTCAGACACCCATAAGTAACTTTCAATCTCTTTTTTTTTTTTTTTTTTTTCGTGTTGTTGCGTTGCGCCGTATCTTCCTGGGCCTGGGGGGCCCTGATGTCGGCCCAGGCTCTTCTTTCAGGGGGGGCCTGATGGTCAGGCCAGGCATGGCATGGCGAGTGTTGTATAGTGGCGCCATCCATCTTGCATTGGCTCATGCCCCCCCCCTCGTTCTCTTGATTTGGGACGGCTTCCTCTAGAGTCCGGGTTCCGGTCTGGTGTTCAGGACAGGGGTGGGTAGTTTTAAGTGCGGTGGTGGAAAAAAAAAGTGGTGTGGGGTGGTGGCGTCCATCACGCGCATCACGCCTGAACGTGTCCACAATGTGGGCCCAGTGCTACCACCCTTCTACCCCCACCCATCTGTTCACAAGCATATATTTTTTGGCGTAATGAATCGCTCTAGTCTTCGTGGGATCCAGAGATAGACAGGCAAGGCTAAGAGTTCTAGTGAATTAATGGATCGTTTTAATTTGGGGGGGATCTAGAGTCAGGCAGCACAGAGTGTTCTAGTGGAGTATTGAATCGCTGAAGTCTACGTGGGATCCAGAGTCAGGCAGCGTATAGTGTTCGTGTAATGAATCGCTTTATTCTTCGTGGGATCCAGAAACAGGCACAGCAGAGTATTTTTGTGAAGTAATATATCGCTATTGTCTTCGTGGGATCCAGAGAGGCAAGACAAAGTGTTCTAAGGTAATGATCCGCTTTAGTCTTCGTGGGATCCAGAGACAAACAAGACAGATATTTATAGAGTAATGAACCGCTTTATTCTTCGTGTGATCCAGAGAGACAGACTGGGCAAAGAGTGTTCCAGTGAAGACAATTGCCGGCTGCCCTCTGCCGGTCATTAGGGTCACCTGTAAATGGGCTGAAACTAACGCCTTGCCTCGCTCGGCTGGAAACAATGGCTCCTCGGGCGAGGCTCTTTTATTTCCGTGAACTCCAGATGGGAAGAACTTTTTTTTCCCCAAAGAGAAACTCGAACAGAAATTTCAAAGCATTCAGTTCTTTACAGTAATCGGCCCCAAAGAGTCCACAGATCCACGACCAATGAATAATCGATATGTAAGCAAGTACCAGGTAATGTTGTGTCATCTTTCCCAATCCAGGCTTGCTATCTCTGTATTTACCTATCTATATATCCATCTGTCTGTGTGAGGTGTATATTTGTCTATCTATCTATCTATCTATCTATCTATCTTTCTGTTTGTCTGAGCTCGGAGGCAAGTGGATGTGGTAACCAGAGCCCTGCCTTTATTACAACTTTAAATTCTTTTGTCAAGCTTTCTGGACAGATTTCGATTCACTAAACAGTGACAAGAATAAACCGTGAGCTGCTTTCGGGTTGCTGGAAGGCCTGGGTCTTTGTTGTGTTGCAAGATTTTGGTTTCAATTTCGTTTCACAAAAACAGAAGTGAGAATATACTGTAAACTACTCTTGTGGGTGCCGAAAGGACTGGATCTGAATTGTAATGGCAAACTTTCGATAGTTTTCGATATATTTAAGTAGTAAGAATAAACAGCGAAGTAATAGTCTTGGGGAGTCGAGAGGGTGCGGCGGCGTGAATGGTCGAGCGGGAACAAAGAGCGGCGGAATCGTGAGTCACGCTCGGGAAGGACACTTGTACACACACCGACGCTGAGCACTGCCCGCCACCAGTCCTGTTAACTCACTCACACTCGCTTTTCTTGTCACTCCCGGATCTGATGGCGGGTAAATCACGCGGCCTCGTCCCATCCTCCATCACATTTCCACCGGCCATTTCTTCTGTCCACTTACTCGTACTCTTTATTCTTTCATTTTCTCGTTTCCGAATTTGGCACCGAGTTGTTCATGTCAGGCGAAGCGTAATGAAGATAATTAAGTATCTTCGTTGATTTGAGACGAGTTTGTATAATGCTGGGGTTTTTTTCATGTTTGTGAATGTTGCTTATGTATGCGTGTCTAATAACCTGGAAGCTATAATATGTTGATGGTCTTCAGCTTTTTTTTTTTTTTTTGTGTGTGTGTGTGTGTGTGTGTGTGTGTGTGTGCATGTGATCTGTTGTTTCACACAGGACGACCTTGTCAAGAACGAGATTGAAGCAGGAAACTGAAAAGATGTTATGCCTTGATTTTTTTTTCTCCCAGTCTTCAACTGCATAAATATTTCACGGGTAAAGGAAGTAAAGCCTATTGAAGTGTAAAGCTGTTATGTAAAGCCAGTACCCTTTCCTGCCATCGTGACGCGAACATGGGGGCTGTGCAAGGCTGGAAGTGAGGTTTTTTTTTTTTCTCACCAGTACCAGTCAGGAAGGCAATACTATGCACGAGTCCTTCTCAATGCTCTTGACGCTTTAGAAAATATGAATGGAAGAATACGGTATTTCTTATTCACATACATCGTGCCATTCTGACGGTATTTTGAGTAGTACAGTTCAATGAAGGAACAGTAATTAATCATGTTGTCTGCAAAAATAATGTGAGGGGCTTTAGGAATTATGAACAGAAGAATACGTTTTTATGGCGTGCTATTCTTACTGCATTCTGAGCAGCACACATGAAAATAGGAGCAATTATTCGTGTGTGGAGGAAAGGGGGAAACTATGCGTGAATGTCCTGCGTTTAAGTCTGTCCTTGTGTTCTCGCTAACGTCCTTGTCCTTCTCCTCCCCCAGAACCGCCCCATTCCTTATTCATATAGATCGTGTCATTCTCCCTATTCTGAGCAGTACACATGAAAGTAGGAGCAATTATGCGTGAATGTCGTGTTTGAGTCTGTCTTTATGTTCTCGCTAACGTCCTTGTCCTCCTCCTTCTCCCCCAGAACCGTCCTAGGGTCCCAGAGAAAGGGTGAGCAGGATGCGAGGCTGGTTCGACGCGTTCCGTTCAGACGGCGGCCCAACCCTCTACGCCTACAGCAACCGCACCAGCGTCACCGGCGATGTGCCCACCATCACCATCATCCTCCTCTTCCTCACCGTCTTCCTGGCCTTCCTCACCATCGTCCCTGGCATCAGAAAAGAGGTAAGGACATTGTGGCTTCTTCATGTGGTCTTGTTTGGGTTCCTTTCTCTTATTTTACTATATTTTGTCTTAGATCTGTTTTGTTTTTTTTGCTTTAGTTTAACGTTCTTTAGTATTCTGTTTTATTCGTTTCTCTGTTTCTCCCTCATTTAGACACTTTTTTTATATTCGCCTCTTCATGCTGTCTTTTCTTCCACCATCTCATCTCTATTATACATTATCTTCTGCAATCGCTCGTCTCTTGCCCTTCACACGACTAAGAAGTTTTCCTCACGCTTCCACTCTATCTTCTCTTTATATTAAGGTTCATTATTAGGACAGTCTTATGAATAACTACTTCCTTTTGTCCAAACCTTTTTACTTCATCCTTTATATGTTTTTTTAGATTTGTTTTATGAATACTTCCATGAATATTTAACCCTTTCTCATCGTACTAATTCAGTTTTCTGTGTTGTTGTTGTTTTTGTTTTTATTCTTTGATGTTTGACTGTGAAAATTAGTGATGCATTTTATAACTCATACACTCTTCTTTAGGGATGCTGTCTATTGGCCCCCTACCCTCCCCCCCCTCTCTAAACCCCCCACCCCCACACACACACACACACAGTTGTTCCCTCCCATGTTATAACGGTCTTTAATCTTTTTCCTGCAGAGATTCTCCACATTCTGCACAGTAACGCTCAGTCTGCTCACCGGCATCGTCATATGTGGTGAGTACTGCTTGCTGTATTATCGTTTTGAGCAGAGAACGTACGTAGACACACACACACACACACACACACACACACACACACACACACACACACACACACACACACACACATACACATACATAACAAACCAGGATTGATATATATCTTTGAGAGATTTATTCCTTCCCTCGATTTTAAGGTTCAGAAAGTTTGAATAGAGAAAGTAAGCGGTCTTGTCTCTTTCGTGTATCGTTCTTTATATACTTTGCGCAGCTATAGTGTATGCCCTCAACTTGACCTTACCTTGTGTACTTCATGTATCGTTCTTTTTATAGTGCTTTATTTTTGTTGGTGGATACAAGACTAGATGCCCTTCTCTTTAGTACGTACGCAAAATCCCAATTGTTGGTGCATATATCCTACCAGTATACCAAGCTTCTCCCTTAGCTACGCACACCAAAACCCAACAGTGATCTATTCCTGCATACGTACACTACCCTCTACAGCCGCCCCGCCTCACCGACGCCCAAGTTCTAATGCATCTCCCCCCTCCGACTCCTCCTTAGTGCAGTCTGTTTACATCTCAGTGCCGCGTGATCCAAGTCGTAAAAATAGACAATGGAAAGTCGAGTGGGAAACGTTTGCCTGGGTGAGGAGGAGTAGGGCGAGGCGGTGATTGCAAAGAAAGAGTTTAGTTGAGCATTTCCGCGAGGCGAGGTAAACTTTCTCATTCAGATCAGATGGAAAGGCAAAAAAGGATCGTACGTTTCTTGTCATGCCCACGAAACTATCGGCTGCCTGAGCAAAGATGGGATAGAGAATGACTGAAACCAGAGAGAACACGTACGCTGCTAACTGAATAAAGGGTGCACATGTTTAAGACCGTTCCCGTGCTTTAGGGTGAGGTTTACTTTCTTAGCGGAGTGTATACTTGTCTGGCCCACATTCCACCGCTCCGCCGCGCCTTGCACTTCGTTCTTTCCCCTTCTGTCTTCTCTGTCTTACGTGAACGGTCGCACGCCACCCCGAAACCTTTACCTTGAAACTTTCTCTTCAACATTTCCCTTGTACTCCAATGGGCGGGTTTGTCCTCTTCGCCCACCGGCAGAAAGTTATGCGCCGAACGTCTATGATTTTCCGTGGCAGTGGAGAGATGCGTTTGAGTGAAGAGAGGAAGGACGAGAAAGAAAGAAGGGGAGAGGAAGAGCAGACGGTTGATCCACCAGACGTGTGATCCGCCTCCTCGCACTGACGGACGGGCAAGGAAGGCAAGGCAAGCAGGGTGAAAGGATAGAGGCATACCGGAGACAATTCCTCGGTGACCTACACCAGACGACCGTGAGAGAGGAGGGGGAATGGCTGCCTACTCACTCACTCACTCACTCACTCACTCATTCACTCACTCACTCTTATTCACTCATTCATTAATTCATTCATTCACTGACTGCCTCACTCACTCACTCACTCACTCACTGGCTCTCACACTCCCTCTCTCACTGGCTCACTCACACACTCACTCACTGGTTCACTCACTCACTCACCAGTGGAAAACTAATATAAAGGAGGTGGGATGACTGGCTGACTCTTCACAAACTCAATGAACTCTCCTCCTCCTCCGCCTCCTCCTCCTCCTCCTCCTCCTCCTCCTCCTCCTCTCACACTCCTATTTTATTTCATGGAGGAGGGAAAATAAAGACCTTCCATTGATGTGCAAATTAAAACGCAAGGCAAATCATTTCCCTGTCTTGACTTACACTTTCTCTTATTTTTTTTATCTTTTCCTATTCACAAAGGTACTTATTACGCTGACTCGCCTCTCTCCTCCCTTCACGTTCATGCCGTTCTTGATTCACCAACGTATTTCTTTCGTTATCTCACACCAGTTCCTTGATTCACGTTTTTTATCCGTTTTCGCTCACAAAGGAAGGTGATGCTAAAACAGTTAAAGTACAAATTTGTTAAGCAGGAGTATATAATTTTCCTTCTCTCATGACCAGACTTATGCGTGCACTTCCTTCATTTTGAGATAAACTGTTTTTCTTTACTATTATTATCATCATCGGCTTCTTCTTCCTCCTCCTCCTTCTTATCCTTCTCCTCGTTCTACTCCTCATCGTATTCTTCATTCTACTTTGCTTCATCATCATCATCATCTCCTCCTCGTCTTCTTTCTTCTTTTCTTCTTCAGCATCATTATCTCCTTTCCCTCCTTCTCCCCTCGTCTTCTTCATTCTTCATGGCTTCATTTATTATTTATCACCACTTACTATTTTCTTACCATTCGTACCATTCCTTCTTCTTTCTTGGATCGCCTTTTTTTCCCCTTCACATCCGCCACTGAGATATATTTCAACACCTCACCATTTGTTTTGTTTTTTTCCTTCCGAGCCTATCTCATCGTGTCGACCTTTACGGCATTCCTCCTCTGATCGAGTTCCTTTGTTTACCTCACACTCGCCAGTCACTGTAATAATAATGCTCTAAACACGTATTTTCACCGTAATCTTCCTCTTTCGTCACCATAAAGCAACACAGTGCATCTCTCTCAAAACTTTGCCGATAACATCCTCTAAAAGCTTAACATATCTATTATATCTCACATTCGCCAGTGCAGTATACTCTTAACAACTTATTATGTTATTTTTTTCGTCGTTACCTTCCTCAAACCAACACAGCACATCTATCTCAAAAGATCGTCTGTAACATCCTCTAAAAGCTTAACATATCTATTCTATCTCACATTCACCAGTGCAGTATACTCTTAACAAATTACTATGTTCTTTTTTCATCATAACCTTCCTAAAACCGACACAGCGCATCTATCTCAAAAGTTCATCTGTAACATCCTCTGAAAGCATTATATATCTACTTTGTCTATCTCACATTCGCCTCTGTAATATACTCATAACAACTTCCTATGTTCTTTTGTTTTCATCGTAACCTTAAAAGTCACACACCGAATCCATCTCAAAAGCTCGCCTGTAACATGTCAAACAAAAGGTCTTAACATATTTATTTTCCTTCCCCAACCTTCCTCTGGACTCACCATCACTCTCGCACTCGCCTCCAATTTGCTTAAGCGTCGTATCATATCAGTTGTTGTTTTCTCTCCCTAACCATCGCGCCGCCTCCCTCCTTCTGGCCGACCCGTTAGTGCATGCGTGCGTACGTAACCTCTTTGCTATGCTACTTTCTCCTGACTGGCTGAGCTTAATCGGGCACCTGACGCGGCTCTCACTTTCTTTCGATAACGCTTGGTGAAGGTTGATTGGCCCGTCCTCCCCTTCCTCTTTCCCGCCTTCCTATTGTCTCTCCTCTTTCTCCCCTCACTTCTCGTCTTCCCCCCTCCCTTCCTCTCCCCTTTCACTTTTCTCTTCTCTTCTCTTTCCCTCACCTCTCCTCATCCCTCTCCCCTTAAACTCTCCTTCTTTTTCCTTTCCAAATCATTCCCTCCCTTATCTTCCTCTTATATTCGACTTTTTCATCTCCACTTTTCCACTATTATTTTTTCGTTTACTCTTGTTTGCCTTTTTCGTTCCCTCTCTTTCCCTCCCATCTAGCTTTTCATTCCTCCTCCTCCTCCTCCTCCTCCTCCTGAACCTTTATCGTCGTCCTCCCCGTGTCAGTTTCTCCGTGCTGTCATTTCCCTCATTACCTTCACTCTCTTCCAACTTCCTGGATAGTCTGCCCTTAAACAAAGATAATATCCCCGTTCTCCTGACGCCAACACGGGAGGGAGGGGGGGGGGGGGGAGCGAACTACAGGAGCGCGACGCATGTTAATATAAAGACCACGATGAAGAAAAAGAAAAACCTGAACACTAAAGAAAAGAAAATAAAAGAAAAAAATATATGTATGTGATGTTAGAGGAACGATTAAAGGGAGAGAGAGAGAGAGAGAGAGAGAGAGAGAGAGAGAGAGAGAGAGAGAGAGAGAGAGAGAGAGAGAGAGAGCAAAACTTCCGCATTTAAGTAGGTCGCGGAGGAGGAAGAAGGAAGGAAGGAAGGAGAGAGGTGGGAGGGAAGGGAAGGGAGGAGGAACGTGGCATTGGCTCGGTGGAGGAAGGAGGAGGCGGAGGCGGGGAGAAAGGGAGGGAAGGGAAGGAAGTGAGGCGGGTGGAAGGAGGAGGAGGCGGGCGAGTGGGTGTCAAGGCTACCAATCAGGAAGGAAGAGACATCCACTTGACTGGCTCTTCACCTTAAAACGGGTTCTGGAAATGCCCCGCCTTTCTCCGCCCCGCCCCGCCCTGCCCCATCCCCGCCCCATCCTCCTTCAGTTTTCTTTATTCACGCTAAGACCCACTCATCCAGACCCACCCAACTCCACTCCAGTTACATCCGAGACCCACGCAACCCCAATCCAGTCCGCCTCTGACCCACACAGACCCATTCCAGGCCATTCCAGACCCTCACAAAGCCACTCCAGTACCATTCCAGACACATTCAATCCCACTTCAGTCTCACTCCATCTCCACACAGTCCCACTCCACCCCCAGCCTTGATCCACACTACCCTATTCAAGTCCCTCTTCAGACCTACACAACCCCACTATACCCCAAACCCAGATCCACACAACCCCACCTAACCCCCCTTCACCCAAGTCTGACCTAATTCCACTCAAGACCAACTCCATAGCCACTCTAGATTCACTCCAACTCCACCAAGAGGCATATCCCGTAATCCACTTCCTTCATTCCCACTCCAAATTCAATCCAGGCTCATTCCACTTTCTCCACCTATCAACTCGACACAATTTTCCAAACATCTATCCCCTATTCTTCGACAGCACTCAGCCGTCACCTTCTTCAACACTAAATACCCTCGGTCTATCCTTAACTCAAAAATCTAGCTGGAAACTTCACATCTCCTCTCTCACTAAATCAGCTTCCTCGAGGTTGGGCGTTCTGTATCGTCTCCGCCAGTTCTTCTCCTCCGCACAGTTGCTATCCATATACAGAGCTCATCCCTATACTGTCCAAACCCCTTATGCCAGAGTTAACCAGCATCTTCACTCTTTCATCCCTTACACTGGTAAACTCTGGAACAATCTTCCTTCATCTGTATTTCCTCCTGCTTACGACTTGAACTCTTTCAAGAGGAGGGTATCAGGACACCTCTCCTCCCAAAATTGACTTCCCTTTCGGACGCTCCTCTCTAATCTTTTAGGGGCAGTAAGTAGCGGGCTTTTTTTTCAGTATTGTTTTCTTTTTTAATCCCTTGAGCTGTCTCCTTTGCTGTAAAAAAAAAATCCACAGCTACATACGTCATCTGACTCACCCCGGGGTCAATGAGAGACCGTAAAAGACGTGTTAGTAGTGTTATAAGGAAAGGGAAGTGCCGCCTCATTCGTGTGTGTTCTTGTGTTGTTTGTCTCCCCTGATATGGAAGGCCTCGACTAACGTGTGTTTGGGGGGTAGAGATGAGGAAGGGGGAGTGAGTGAGACGGGGGAAGGGGGGAGAGGGGAGGTCACACTTCATTCATCAACCCTCCACGTCCTCCATTCTTCGCCTTTACTTCCTTACTTCACTTCTTGACTTCCGCCACACACAGGAAATGAGGCCCCGATGTGTGTGTGTGTGTGTGTGTGTGTGGAAAAGAGCACACACACACACACACACACACACACACACACACACACACACACACATATACAGCAAAACAAACAATATCCCCAAGGTCGGCAGCTTATGAGGAAGTAGGAAGAAAGTGGGGAGGAGGGAGGGAGAGAGAGAGCGAAGGAGGGAGAGAAGGAGGCAAGGAGGGAGGGGGGAGCTGGCTGATGAGAGCTTTTCCCTTCCTCACTCCCGACGGCATAATGAATCGTTGTCGCGCGGAAATCGCCACACCGTTAGAACTCTCACTCCATCAAGGTGGTCGGAGTGAACTGGCTGGGGAAAGGGGAAGGAAGAGGAAGGGAGGGAGAGGGAGAAGTAGAGCACGATTTTGAAAGAGAAAGAAGTAAAAGTAGGAAAGAGAGAAGAATGAATTGGATGGGGAAAGAGAAGGAAGTTAAGGGGAAAAGAGAAGAAGTAGAATTAACTAGATGAGAAAAAGGAGAAAAGGAGAAGAGGAAAACAGAAGGAGAAGAATGAAGATGGGGAAAAGGAAAAGAGAGTGAGAAGAATGAACTGCATGGGGAAAGGGAAAAATGGAGAAGGAGAAATGAGAGGTAGAGGAATGAACTGTATATGGAAAGGGAAAGAGATAGAAATTTGGGAAAAGAGAGGGAGAAGAATGAACTAGATTGGAAAAGAGAGAAAAGGAGGAGATGGGAAAAAGCGAGGGAGAAGAGTTAAGTGAATGGGAACAGGAAAAGAAAGAAGTAAAAGGAGAAAAGTGGAAGGAAGAAGTGGAACAAAATGGTTAAGTGAGCAGGAGGCAGATAAAGAGGAAGAGGGGGAAGGGAACAAGGAGGAGAAAGTAAAAGAAAGAAAAAGAGAAGGAAGAAGAGAAAGAGGAAACGGGAGCTAGAGAAAGAAAAGGAAGAAAAAGAAAGAGGAGAAGGAGGAGGTGGAGTCGTGTAGAACTGTATAGGTCATTAGTATATAGAGCCACCGCCCCACCCGCTGCCGTCCTCGTCATTTGTCGGTGCATTAATGACCGTCCATCAGCTGATACGCGTTGAAACCCTGATTGATGGCTGACGATGATGATGATGTGGCTCTTGGAATCCAGGTGTTGCGTGTGTCTAGGTCTGTCTGTTGTTGTTGTTGTTGGTCTGTCTGTTGTTCTTCCGTTTTCATACTGTTTTCCTCTTGGTATTGTTTTCCTGGTTTTCCTTTGTGTGTGTGTGTGTGTGTGTGTGTGTGTGTGTGTGTGTGTGTGTGTGTGTGTTTGTTTGTTTCTTTCCAAATCCGTGTTTCTCTTGTTATTGTTTTCTTGATCTTTCCTTTCTTTATTTTACCTTTCTTTTTCTTTTTTCTTTCTTTCTCTCTTTTTAAATATCCGTTCCTCTTATTATTGTTTTCCTCCTCATTCCTATTTTGATTTCACCTTTCTTTCTTTCTTTCTAAATCTCTGTTTCTCTTGTTTTTTTCTGATCTTTCCCTCCTGTCTTTCTCCTTTCTTTCTTTCTTTCTTTCAATCTTTCTATCTAAATCGCTGCTCCTTTCTGCACACGCTCCTACAATGATAATTACAGAAAGAAAAAAAAAAAGCGCGAACACAGATTAAGTTCCCGCACTGACAATTAAAACTTCGTCCTGACACGGAACGAGTAAATCAAGTAGCAATCCATTCAGAGCAGCAGCATCAGTATAAATATTTATTTCCCTCATTAGCCCAGCTCGTCGCATCCCCTTACTTGAACCTCACGACCCTCCGCGAGCAGGAAGGAATAAATATTAGCGTGATGGGCTGCCTCTGAGCATCCAAGGAGAAGGTGAAGGAAAACGAGATCCGCAAAAACAAAAGCGATTGAGGGCAGGAGGAAGAAAAAGGGACGAGAGAGAGAGAGAGAGAGAGAGAGAGAGAGAGAGAGAGAGAGAGAGAGAGAGAGAGAGAGAGAGAGAGAGAGAGAGACAGACAGACAGACATACAGACACAGAGAGGAGACAATAATCATGAATATAGAAGGAAGGAAAAGGAGATGCAAAAGAAGAAAACTAAAGGACGAGAGAAAACATAACAGGGAAGAAAACATGAGGAGGAAGAAGAGGGTGTGAAAGTGTAATAATGAGTGAGAGAGAGAGGAGGACGGAAGGCGGAAGAGGTGAGAGAGAGCGAGAGAGAGACAAGGAAGCAGGAAGGGCAAGAGGAAGGACACGTCTTACGGAAGAAAATAACACTGAACGAACGAACACAACACAGTAAACATCAGGCAAACAACGAACCTTCGGAAAATTGCAAACATAACCAAAAAGAACAAAACCACTGATATGCAAAAAAAAAAATACTCTCGGCCGGGATCGTGATGGCGGAAAGAAGAACGAGGGAAAAGAATTAATATAGACGAGAGAGGAGGAAAAAAATCAATAAAAAAAGGAACTCGTCGGGCAGGAAGTGCGGATATTAGAGAGAGTGAAGGGGAGGCTTTGTTTGACCTTCCTTATGGTGATGGTGGTGGTGGTAGTGGTGGTGGTGGTGGTGGTATAAGGAAGAGGAGGAAGAAGAAGAGTAACTGTTGTTGTTTTAGCCATGGTGGTCGGCGGCGGTGGTAATGGTAGCTGTAGTTAGTAGTGTCATTTTTATTGCTGTTGTTGTTATTACTCTTATTGTTATTGCTGCACTATCGCTCATTGTCGCGTGTTGTCTGGCCCTGTTAGTGCGCCATTCAGCGGCCGACGAGGCCCCGGCGGCACTGTGGAGCAACGGCTGTAATTGTTATGGCAGACGTGAGGACCTGGTAGTTATCGGTTCCATCAACGTGTCGGTGTGAAAAGATAATAATAGTAGTAATAATTATGATAATAATAGTGATTAAATGGCATATGTGTGTGTGTGTGTGTGTGTGTGTGTGTGTGTGTGTGTGTCACGTGGACCATGCGCACTTCCCCTTCACCAGCCTAATACATGGCTCCGTTGACCCTCGGCCCGGCGCCTCGTGGCTGGAGGGCTGGAGGGACAAGGCCGCCGACAAATCGTGGCCCCGCGCGGTCACAGCACTGCGGCAGCGTCTTGCCCCATGCCGACAGAAAGAGTCTTGCCCACACACGCGGCTCTCGTGCGTTGCCGGCGTTTCTCTGTAGGACGATGCTGGTTGGTTGCATAATGGGCCATTTCCTCTGAGTGTATGGAACGCAGACTTGCATTATTTCTTAGCGTTCTTGTGGCGGCCATTGTTGGTTGAGCAGCGTGTACGGGGTCACGAAGACTGCAGGGCCGCTGTAACCAGACACAGAACAACTAAAGGATAAAACAATGAAAGCTAACAAGGAAAGCAAGAAGAGCTGTTACAAAGTCAAATCTCCGCAGTCTACAGTCTACAGCCTACAGTCTACAACGGCTGCAGGGGCGCCTCCTTAGTATAGGAGGGGTGAGGAGGACGCTGCTCAACGGTACAGATACGACGAGACCTTGAAGATAAAATCCTTTGCAACAAGCGAAAGGGAGATATATCACTGTCTCTGGCTAACCTTCACCCTGCCTCATGTTGTGGTGTACGGCATCGCAATGTGTCGTAAATTGTGTAGGTCAGACGCCGTATCTGCGCACAAAGCCCTACCTCAGGCGATCCTAAGTGAGGCAGCTCCTTAGTTGGGAGGTTTATTATTTATTGGCTCATATCTCCGTGCACTGCATAGCAACATGGTGGCGGGGAATGTACCGTACCCCGTGACTATTAGTGGACATGCCTCGCAACAGTACGCGTATAGGAAGGAGGGAAGGTGAGGCTGGCTTGTTGCAGACCTCAGAGCTTGGCAACAGAAACGTGGGAGCAAAGAAAATCACTATAATCGCTCCTCAGCAGCGTTTCAAGGCCATTGCGCGCCTTCCCGCCCTCGGAGAACCACGGCGAGCAACAGTGGTCGGCCTGTCTCCAATGGCTCCGACGAGACAACCTTTCGAAACCTTGAGGCAGTTTAGCGACTCTCCATCAGAGGAAGAGGGACGAAGCCTAATCAATCCCCTAACACACTGAAGAAGACGAAGAAGAAGGCTAAGAAGAACAAGAACAAGAAGGGGAGGAAAGGTGTGGACTGGGAAGGCGAGTCTGATATTCTTTCACAGTTTTCCATATCAGCGAAGGATCGTTCAGAGGGAAGGGAACGATACACGGTGGAAGTCTTTGGCTCTCACCGCAAAGCTTCACTCACAGGGTCTGGACTTTTTATTCATCACCTGTTGCAGCCAAAAATAGGGATTTGTACACCTGCAGAGCCACATTTTTCTTCCCCATTTTCCTCCTTCTTTTCGTCTTCCTCATTCTTTTCTCGCTCCTCCTCCTTCTACTCTTCCCCCCACTACAGCTCCTACTCCTCCTTCTCCTTACGTTCTTATGTTCTCCTTACGTTATTCTATTCTTTTGTTACGTTCTTTTGATCTTATGTACTACTATTATTACTACTATTTCTACTACTACTACTACTACTACTACTACTACTACTACTCCTTCCACTACCAGATAACTCGGTCCCTCGGTAACCTCGATCATTTATTTTCTTACCCCTTTCCTATCCCCTTCTCCCTTCCCTTTTATCATCCCTTGCCCCCCCCCCCCACCTACCCACATTCCCCTCTCCTCCCTCCCACGTCCTTCCCTTCACTTGGCGAGCCTCTACATGTGTTCATTACTTCAGGGATTTATTCCGGCACCCTTGCAAGTGTGTAATTATGAAACAGGATGAAAGAAGGGGGGGAGGAGAGAGAGAGAGAGAGAGAGAGAGAGAGAGAGAGAGAGAAAGTCAGTTCATTTATATATAACAAAGGTGAATGCGAACTGGGGGAAAAAATAATGATAATGGAAGAAACTAAGGCGGCCAAGAAAACAGAAACACAGACAAAGCAATCCAGAAAACAAACGTTATTCTTTCCTTCCCCTCCTCCTCCTCCTCCTCCTCCTCCTCCTCCTTCAGCTCCCCTCCCTCCTCCTTATCCATGTACGGTGATAAAACGAAAAAAAAAACATGACCAATAAGATTTTTTTTTACACACCTTTCTCTTTCTTTATTTCTCTCTGTCTATCTCTCACTAGTCTCGCTATTTCTCCCTCCTTTCCTCCCTCCTTTACTCCTAGAAAAAGAACCACGACTAATACGGTAACTTTATACACGCTATTTTTTTTTCTTTCTGTTTCTATCCGTCTATCCTATCTATCAGTCTCTCCCTCCTTTACTCCCTCCCTCCCTCCCTCCCTCGCGCCTAAAGGAACAGAGGAACACACTCACGCCAGCCACCAAAATAGCATTCATTCCTTTATTTTTTGCGCCTCGGTCGTTGGGAAATTCGGCTCTGTTATTCCTCTTATTTTTTCTTTTTCTTTTTGCACCGATGAAAAAAAAACGAGTGCAGTGGCTATTGAGTACGAAGGTGGTGGTGGTGGTGGTGGATGAGAAGGAGAAGGAGAAGGTGGAGAGAAAAAGGAGGAGGAGAAAGAGAGGAGGAGATGATGATGATGTTGATGAAGAAAAGGAAAAGGAAGGATGAGACGAGGAGAAGAAGCTGGTGATGAAGAAAAGAAGAATAAAGAAGACAAGAAGGAGAAGGAGGAGGCGATGATGATGAAGAAGAAAGGAAGAAGAAAGAAGACGAGGAAGAGAAGAAGATGATGATGATGAAGATAAAGAAAAGAGAAATGACAGAAGACGAGGAGATGAAGATAATGAAGAGGAAAACAAGGATGAAGAAGACGATGAGAAGGGAAAGGGGAGGAAGAAGAAGAAGCAGACTGCAAAGAAGGAAAAGAAAGAAAACGATGAAAATTATGACGGTGGAGCAGTGGGATGGGACGGGGGAATGGTAATAAGTAAAAGGAAAATGATAGAGATGTTTGCTGGGTGATAGTGGTGGTGGTGGTGGTGGTGGTTTCTATGGGTGTGGGTATCGGTAGAGAGATAAAAAGGAGACGCCGGAGGGGGAAGATAGGTAAAGGATGACCATGAAGACGCTGTATTTGTTTGTTTGTTTGTGCGTTTGTTTATTTGGGTATTTGAAGTATGTAAAACGATGCCGGAAAACTGTCTTGAATGATGATAATATTTTTTTTTCTTTCTTCCTTTCGTGACCAACCAACCAACAGGACTCTCTCTCCCTGCCTTTGAAGTTTATATCATAGGTGTGTGTGTGTGTGTGTGTGTGTGTGTGTGTGTGTGTGTGTGTGTGTGTGTGTGTGTGTGTGTGTGTGTGTGTGCCATAAAGGACCAGAGTCTACGTCATGCAATAAAAGAGTCGCTAATGTTCACAACAAGACCTCAGATCCTCGACAGCTCAGAGGAAGCCGCACACTCTATCCTCTCTGCCCCTCCTCGCCTCCGCCTCCCGCCCTTACCCTTACAGCCTTGCTTACAGCCTTCCTTAGCTTGGCCATAATCGCTGTCGTGCCCACCGCGGCCGCGACGACTACCTACGTGGGCTTTTTTTTCTCACATTGTAGTGCCCTGTTCACCTTGCTAGAAGCACGAGAGAGAGAGAGAGAGAGAGAGAGAGAGAGAGAGAGAGAGAGAGAGAGAGAGAGACGGGAGGGGGGGAATTAATCTTGCGAGGCACTCTGAGAAGGACAACTTGCGGCTCCATCGGTAGTCAGTCCCCCCACTCGCCGTTCTGCACCACGAGGATGGGGCAACATTTCCACACTTCTCTTGTGATATGATGTCTTGAAAGAGCCGAGGAGGTGAGGAATGAACCTTCCGTTAGGCCACAATGAGGCTGAGGACCTGACCCCATCAATGATCATCGGCTGGCGTAGGTGAAGAGGGTCAAATTCTAAATTCGTTATTCTCAGACGCTTCCGCCTCTCACATCAACTATTTCCAAAGGCCAAAAAGGAGAATAATCGGATTATCATGAGTGTTTTTTATACGTTCAAAGTACAGACGCTTTGTCTAACTACCACCAGGGTCATAAAAGTACCCATGGACATGTCGACAACTCCTACAAAAGCCTTATTAAATGTGTGTGGTTGGGAGCCGAAATCTTTTAAGAATATGACCCTAAGTCACCCATCGGCCGCAAACATTTCCTGCTATTACTAGATGCCGAGTAAGCCAGTCACCACCATAACAGTAATCACCAACACCTCGGGAGCTGCAACAAAGGCACGTCCCTCTTCACCCTCCTCTGATCCGTCTGGTGCGAGAGTCTCAGGTGAAGCACCAGGAACAAAAACAGATAGGACACTCACGACTCCACCTTGACATGAGACCAACAACAAGGGAAGCATTTTGAATCTATTTTAAGTCTCCCTGTGGCCTGAAACAGGATGGGAAGTGTAGAGGTCACCAGCCAATCACCAGTATTGTGTTGTTCACCGCCTCGCATGACGTTCGCGGCTCCAAGTTGAAAGGCACCAAAAATTTTGAGTCATTGGGGTTCACGCTACAAGGCCTTACAACGGACCGATGGCCTCACTCCGCCTCACTGGACGGATCCGGGGACTGATAGCCGCGCCTTCCTCTCGTTCATCAAAGCGAGTGTTCCCAACTTCCCACGTTCTGAGGGAGGACAAGAGCACATCAGTGTCTTGGTGGGAGTAGTCAGTCCATGGTGGCGGTGGTGGTTGATCAGGACAGTGGACGAAGGTAACAGGCAACAAACACCAGCCACTTTCTGGAAGGAAACAAGCATGCGTGGGCGTCCAGCACGCAGTTATTAAGGTCCGGCAAGGATATTGGAGGGTGGTGGCCTGAAGACGGAGAAAATGGATATCAATTCTCAACGAATATACAACAGGCGATGGGGTGAAGGCTAAATTTTTCGCTGAAGAAGGATGATCAACGCTGTATTCAAAATTAATTGCTATACATGGTTTATAAAATATGTACATATTGTTGATGTACGTCAGTTGTTTCCTTCCCCTTGTATACCTTTTCGATAAGTCTTCCTTTATCCTTCTGTTCCGCTCCTTTTCCTCTCTTTCGTTATTTCTTCTTTGTGTATGTTGTTTCTTTATCCTTACTCAAGACGATTTATCAAAAAAGTCTCCGCCCCCCCCCAAAAAAAAATGCTTATCATTCAGGAAGACGTTTCTGTGCATTATAGCCTGCTGACTTTGTTATTGGCATTGCCACTAATTACTGCTCTGTATGCTGCGTAAGGTTCCACATTGTGGCCACTGCTACTTTGCGCCTCGACGATAGCTGTTAGTGAAGCTTCAAACCGAAAAAGGAATTATTGCGGCCTTGTGAACGATGAGCTCTTCTTCATCTGCATAAAGTCTTGGGTAGTCCTTAACCTGACCAGCATCGACGTTCTGACCTAGGCACACCTTGTCTCTGGTCTGTCCTCGCTCACCACCTGCCGCTTTTTTTGTCGAGTCTTGAAGGTCTGAGAGGCGTCGAAGAGTATGAAGACATGCCAGGGTTGCTTGATCCTTTGTCTCCTCAATACTCTCCTTGTAAATGCGTTTGCTAGATTTATTTTATTCTCTTACCTCTTCTGTAGTCTTCCCATGAGCCTGCCACCTCCTCTAAGCTGGAACTGGAAAGAGAAGGTTCATTAAGTTTTCCGTGTTCTTTAAAATCTCTCAAGCCTTCTCATGAATTTCTGTTTGTCAGGAGGTCTTGTTGCATGGTTTGCCTTTTTTTATAATCTTCCCATGAGTGTGTCGCCCCCTTCATTGTGGTACTGAAGGGAAACAATGGCTCACCTTGATCGCTACTCGGCTATCCTTGATATCTTTCCAGCCACGACTGTACGTTGAGCCCACCAAGGAGCCCACTCATCCCTCCCTGGCTCTATTGTTCCCCTCCTCCACCCTGCTCACCAACACCCTGCTTCTACTTCTACTCCCTTTCCCGCCTCCACCTCGTGTCCACCCTCCTCCTCACACGCTATTTATCATCAGTTCTCCTACTTCTCTCTCACTCTCCCACACCATCCCTTTATCGCTCTCTCCCTCTCTTCCCCACCGTCCTCTGCCTCCTCCATTCCCTGTCTCTTGTCCACCCTCACTTCCCATTCTTTCTCCTACTTATCGCACACTCTCCTACTCCCGTCTTCTACCTCTCCTTCTCTCTCGTCTCCACCCTTTTCTTCTTTCTCACACACTTTCCATCTTCTATCTTCCTCCGCCCTCCTACTTCCCTTTCTATATATCCATTTATCTGTGTTGTTCTCCCTTTATCTCCCTCTCTTTTTTGTAATTCTCCCTCATCTTCCTTCAACCTCCCTTTGGTGTTCCTCCTTCCCTCACTCCCTTCCTCCCAGTATTTTCCCTCATTCTTTTCTCTCCCTCCTCCGTTCCCTCACTCCCTCCATCTCTCCCAGTGTTCTCCCTCACTATTTCCTTTACCTCCATTTCTTCCAGTGTCCTCCCTCACCTTTTTCTTTTCCTTCTAACTTCTCTTCCTCCATTTCAGCGTTCACCCTTATTATATCCTTTACTTACCCTCTTCCCAGTGTCCTCTCACCCTTTTCTTTCCCTTCTTCCTCTCTTTCCTCCCTCATCATTTATTTTCCTTCCTCCCTCCCATCCCTCCCAGCATTCTCCCTCACCATCCCCTTCCCTCCCTGGTGTTTCCGTCTCCCTGATCCCTTTACATTCTTGTCTGGTGATTCTTTCTTGTACGCCACCTCATTTTTTCTCTGTCCTTCCTCCTGTCGCCCTTCTCTCCCCTCCCATCCCCTCCCCTTCCTTTCCCCCGCCCTCGCCCCTCCCAGCCCCGCCACGCCAAGGCTGTCGTAAAACAAGGAGGTTGCCGTTGCCTTTCCCCAAGGTTGTCATCGTCGGTGGGAGCCTCGCCTCGCCTTGCCTTGCCGAGCCTTGTCGCTATAAATAAAAGACCTCATTGGGCTCTTGCTCGCTACGGCGCCGCTCTGAAAATGGGATCGTAATTTTGGTTCCGTCTCCCCTTAAACGAAATGATACTTATGTTCTTAGATATATTATTTTCGGGGGCTCAGATTATACTGCTTATTCATACGTTACTTTTTTAACATCGACTTATTCTTTTAACGAAACGAGACTGATGTTCGTATTATACATTACATTGTTTTTATCTTTAATCTTGACTCAGTTTATTGTTTATTTATACGTAACATTTTTTTTTCAATAACGACTCAGTCTTTTAACGAAACGAAATTAACCTTCATATATACATTTCCAGTCTCTTACTTCGAATTTTGGCTCATATTCCTGTTCATTCATATATAACATTTTTTTTTCTTCACACCATTTCACTGTCTTAACGAAACGAGATTAATGTTCCTATATGTTGTCGTTTTTGTGTGTGTTGATCATACTGTCTTAACATTGGTTGTACAAATGGCTTGGTCTCTCTCCCTCTGTGTTAGCAAAATGAAACTGTTGCTCTTGTAAATCACTGGTTTCAACTTTTTATGGGTATTTCATTTTGCGGATTGTGTAAAGGTGTCTCTTATATACTGATGGTTTGTACTTTATTGCCGTACTAAAAACTCGCCTCAGTAAAAACGTTCATCATTACTCTCTGTCTCCCTCTCGCCTCCCTCCCTCCCTCCCTCCCCGAGCCTCCCGTTGCCTCACCGCCATCAAGTTGCCTCACTAATAATAATGTCATCCTCTCACTAGTCACGCCTCACAGGGACGGCCGACCGCATGTGTGTAACCCGAGTGATCACAGTGATACAAGGTAGTAATTAATCGGTATTCAGGGGGACCTCCTCTAACGGGGTGCACAAGGGGAAGGTAACACTAATCAGTCTTAGGCTACAGACTGCGAAATGAATGACGGATGGAAGTAATGTGAATAACCTGAGCAATCACGGTGATACAAAGCAGTAATTATTTGGTATTCAGACGTTTTCCGACGGAGATGAACATTGAGACCACGCGGAGCTATAGCGGGTGCCCCCAACTTTAAAGAAAGGTCTCCTGAACCATAGTGCATTTTAGCAATTAGATCGGTTCAGTTCATAACTACTGGGTGCAGAATAAATGGGGGATATATAGTACTGTGTATTGTTTTCCCTTATGTTCGGTCCCAAGGTACAGAGAACAAAGTAAACGAAGGGTGCAAGTGTTATGAATTGTTTAGCGAATCCTCTAACAGAGGGTGAATGAGGCGTGTTCTTTCCATTTCTTATATAGTTTAATGTGCTCCGTCCGTCATGGCGTGAAGGCAGGATCAGTCACTAACCTCACCTTTCTTTCTTTCAGTGTGCAATGTCGGGTCGTCGTGGCACGTGGCGGAGGGCGTCATTAGGTCGTCATACCGCGCCTTTTCCTCACATAAGATCGATGCCAACCTGGGCGTCGCCATCGGCCTTGACCACGCCAATGTCACCATGCAAGTCATCCCGCAGCACAATCGCAGCCTCGACATCAACTTCAACGAACGCTTCAGCTGGGTCAAGCCCACCGACATGCGCCAGCGGTACCGTGAGGCGCTGGTCAAGGGGCTGCCCTACCCAATCCTCACCGTGGCGGAGTACCTCGCCGTGGACAACGAAGGCTTCGCATGGGGTCGATATTACCGCAGCGCCGGCTACTACTGCAGCATCTTCCTCTGGTGAGCCACTTTATTGAACCGCCGCGATGTTAGTCTGAAGGTGAAATGAGCTTGATTGAGGCGATAGGAAAGAATTGGTTTTCAAATAAGGTGGTGGATGAATGAGACAAAGGAAGAAGATATGTAGTTACTGTAAATACATTTGAAAGCTGCCAGTGGAGATTATATAAACCTTTAGATGATGAGTAACTGGTTCACTGGAGCTTGAATGTGTAGACTGACTAGCCTCTTGTGGTGTCCTTTGGTTCTTGTATCTTTATCTACAAGAAAACGATTCCTCAGCTCTAACGTTCTCTCCCTCCTCGTGCAACAGGTCAGCCTTCACGTCGTGGCTCCTGATGAACGTGCTGCTGGTGAACGTGCCTCGCTACGGCGCCTACACCATGATACTCACCGGCTTGCTCATGGCCCTCTCCTGCCTCATCTTTTACCTGCTCATGCCGCCCAAGAACCTCGACATCCGCTTCGAGGACGTCACGCTCACCTTCCGCCTTGGCTGGTGCTTCTGGCTCACGCTTGTTGTCGGTGAGTGTCCAGTTAGCTGCTCACAGGCCGCTCCTTTGATAACTATATTGTGCTTTACCGTGTGATTTCATTTCTAACATCTGGTAGCTATTTTGTTTTGCCCTTGTTATTTTTCACCATCAGTTTTCACTTTTTTTTATATTTCTTTACCATCATATGGCATGCGTTGTTGCAGAGCCATGTTTTCATCCTTCAGTCAGTCAATCAATCTCACAAGTCGCTCCCCTTATGAGTATTTACTGTCCCTTTATTACGTTACGCCCTTTTCCCAAGTATTTGGCTATGTCTGGTATTCTTGGCTGTCTCATCTTCATTAACTAATCCCGTCTTCTTCACTCAGGCTGCCTCGTGACGGTGTGTGGCCTCATCATCTCCATGGTGGACTGCATCTACCCACACAAGTTCTCCACCATCTTGGAAGTTGACTTCGACACGCCCTACGACCGCCACATCATCATCGAGGACTCACACGACACCAGAAAACGAAGGTTCAAGATTCCCCGCCTGGAGGAACCCCTCAACGCAGGCCTCAACGCTGGCTCCAGGCTCTTGCGCCGCCTCTCCAAGCGAGGCGGCAAGGAGTCAACGGAGGAGGCAGAGCCCAGGACCACCCCAGGCCTTGACAATCCAGGTTTCGAGATGGAGCCGCCGAAGGCGCCCTGGAAGTACCCTAACTTTATGATGAGAACAGACTCAAAGAAATCCACCAAGTCAGTCAACTTCCGCTCGGCGTCGCAGCGCTCACAACACTTCTTGGACATTCCGCAGCTGCCGGACTACGAGGAGAAGGTTCATAAACCCTTCCAGCGGTCCGACTCCAAGCAGAGCAGCATGTCCTCCATATCAGTCGCGTCCTCTCCCAAGAGTGTGAACTTCGAGGACCCGACGGAACCCGGGCCCAGCGTCCACCCAGGCGGCACTGAAGTCGAGCCGGTGGCGGTGTCTATCCTCCGGCAGGACTCCAGCCAGTCCGTCGCTTCTTCCTCTTCCTCCTTTGGCCTCGGGATGCTCACCAGAAACCAGAGTGTCCGCAAGGTTTCCAATGAAGAGAATCCTCATCAGCTGGTCACGAGGAACAACTCCGGCAACATCATCGTGTTCCACCGCACTGATTCCCGTGGTCAACTTCAAAGGTGAGTTCAGGGTTTACGGTCCTTCAATCTTTGAGTCATTCTGGGCTATCGCTGCTCCGTGGTTGACTCCAAAAATAAAGTTCTTCCTAATAGAGAAAATCCCCATAAGCTTCTACAACATCAATATTATAAAGGTGATCAGTGTAAGATTATTAATCTTGCAACAGACATCCATCTTGGGTCCAACTCTTATAACTGCTAAAGTTGTTCATACATGCAGCATCATATTACATTTCATCTTATTTCTCAGTTTTCCCATTTCCATGTGTGCATGAACTAACCGATCTGCCTCCTTCCCTCAGACTGAACGGGGAAGTGGTGGAGATCCAGACAGACGACTCAACCGATGTGTGGTGAAGCGGGCGGCGGAGGCTTTAACTTATGCCTCGTAGAGTCTCGCCACCTGCCCGGCATAGGCCACACCCGCCTCGCCAGGCATCCCCCGCCTCCTCCTCCCTCACCATGACCCGGAGGAAAAGGGGCATTTGTACTTTTATAAATGTGTGTCTTGTGGTACTACGTGATGTGATTTATACTCTGTGATTTTAATATAAATAGCAGCTCAGAATCATGGCGAACGTTATGAAAACGCTGTGATGACTGTATGAACTGAAGGAAACTCGGTGTTATCCTATACAGAATGTGACATAAGAAAAACCCAGTGAACTTAACTTATTTAAACTAATTATATAAAAAAAATCACTTATTGTGCTTCGACAGATTTGGAATGGTTCTAATTTTAATGCAACCCCAGTTTTATTTGTGTATCTGTAGCTTTTATTTAGACGGAGAACTAGGATGTAAAATTTTACTACTGAAAAAGAATGAAAAAAAAAATGCAATCTAGGACCCACCATGTGCTTGAGCCCTTATAAAGGAGGGCATGCTAAGAGTCTGTGTAGCAATGACGAAGCTCATAAACTTTTTTTAATGTGTCCAATGTATTTTATTTATTTACACCACTATTACTTGAAGTAGAGATACGAGTAAATGGTAAACTTGGGGACATAGGCTGAGAGTGACTTCAGTGTTCATCTCTGTCTCATTGGCCCTTGAGCCTGTGTCGAGTAAGACCACGGGCGGATCCAGAAAATCAATTTGGGGGGGCCCGATGGTAAAATTTCATAAGTTAGCGACAGCCTCAAAACATTGAAGACCAATGGATAGTGATGGCGGTTCTTTGCTTAAAATCCGCAGCTCCCGAGCAATCAACGTATATGTGACAAATGATTTTTTTCTTGTGTGTGTGTGTGTGTGTGTGTGTGTGTATATATATATATATATATATATATATATATATATATATATATATATATATATATATATATATATATATATATATATATGAAGTGCAATCAATATTTAAGCTGGCAAGCAATAACAAGAAACAATTCAAATTGTACATCCGACCAGTGAAAAGGCAGATCTGAACAGGTAGAAATCATCACCATACGAGCATTCGAAGAAAACTAAACGTTTATTTCGATATGTAAGCAGCAAGGGTGATCATAATACAGGTCATATATAAATTACAAACCTAACCTTTACAAAAAAGAGTTAATATGTAAAATTAGACACAGCTGAAGATAAAAAGGAATTCTTATAGGGCTTCTTTTACATGGGATTGAGGTAACACATTTGCAAAGATTGGCTGATCTAAAGAAATATATTTACAAATTCCCAAGTATTCAACAAGTGCCTCACTAAGCAAAGAGTAGTCGGCGGTTTTTTTCGCCGAATTTGCTTATCACTCTCTCGACTGAAATGGGGATATCATAGTGGACACAGAGGAGGGCAAGTCCGTTCAGGCGCTCTTGGCCGACGGTACTCCTCAGATAGGTTTTCAGCCTTTTCAATGCTGAGAAAGACCTCTCGGCTTCCGCGTTGGAGACTGGAAGCGTCAACAGAGTTTTCAAGAGAATGGCGAGATTGGGGAACATGCTGGTGCTGGCGTGTGCCTGGGCTTCTTTGATAGTTTGGAAGACCGGAACAGATAATGCCCAGCGCTCCGCTTCCGCCTTCACGAGTGTCAGGGATTCGATGTCGAGCTCGTAGAGCTTCGCCGCTTGAAGCACAGCCGCAACATCCGTTTCGGGGCCTTTGAGGAGTTGCTTGAGCTGAAGTGCGACAGGCACTGTGTCGTTGACGAACCGACTCTTCAACTCAACCAAGACGTGGTCCACGAACGGAATGTACACCGCCCGGCGGTAGTACTGCTCAGCATTCTCGCCCGGAACATTTGATCGCTGGGTCTGTCGTCCACAGAGTCGTGGCACAGGGATGGTGTCATGCGATGACCCCACCTCGATCAAAAGCTCTTCCGCTTTCATGAACACGTCGTGGAAATGATTCTCCGCATCTGCTTTGAACTTGGCATAAATGGTCTTGATGCCACGAATCGTGGCATAGGCTGACACCAGGTCTCCATCTTTTCTCTGAAAAGTTCGGCTCGGCTCGAGAGTATGCGCCAATATACACTCCATTTCAACCAGTCCAACGATAAAGCGGGGAACAAGTATGGCGATGAGAAGGAGCCCAGCGGTGGCGTCAAGTTCTTTCTCGAGAAAAACAGCGATGAAAGGCAGAAATTCAACGAAAACCAGCATTGTGTCATGCCTCTCAATCCACCTGGTGGGGCACAGGGGAACAAGCTTTTCGCACTTGGCCGAGGTGAGGTTGACAACCTCTGTGAAGCGAAGAGTGCGTATATTCGAAGAATGAACGAAGTTGTACACCTCGGTCAGTGTTTGAAGAGCGATCTTCACTTCCTTGACGTCACACGCCTTCGTCAGTACTAGATTCTGCCGGTGGTTAAAGCAGTGGATTGGCTTGGCCAGGGTGTACTCCTTCATAAGTACTGCGGCACACCCTTTAAATGTTCCCATCTTGGCACTTGCTCCATCGAAACCAAGTCCCCTGCACTTGGCCATGTCCAATCCGAGGTCTTCAACAGTGCGCAAAAGGAGCCAGGCTAAACCTTTACCGGTGAGGTCGGGCGTGCACAAAGGCAAGGAAGTCTTCCATATTTCCTCTTCGAAGGTCTGCACTGAAATTTACTTTCTGCTTGCATGTGAGGAGTGAAGTCACAAAAAAATTTTCCTAGGCCTTTAAATCTTGCTCTATAATATTCAATATACGATTCCGTAACTTAAATACTGAAAATAAATAAAGAAAATCCTGAGTTCCCCAGAAATGCAACAGAAAGGTACCATTTTTCGTTTTGACTCTTAGAAAGTGGACATTTTAGCAGATGGGGGGGGGGGTCGTCCGACACCCCCGGCCCCTCCTCCCCCTGGGTACGGCGTACTACGGCCCTGTACGAGTATATAGATTGTTAGATGAGTACGGGGCCCATAAGAGCGCGGGGCCCTGGGCACGTGCCCGTTGTGCCCTGGCCCTGCAGGAGAGTGAAAAATTACATCAGACACCGAAATTTTTTTAATCTTGCCTGAGCATCCCGTCCACCTCCGCATAGTAAAGCCCAAGGAACCTATAGAGGAGGAGTTTTTGAAAGTTGGGAGGACAGCGTCCAGAGTGGTCTAGCGGCGGCCGGCTTCGCTCCCCAGCTCTCTAGCTTTTTAGGGGCATCTTAAATATATTTTATGTTTTCTCAATTCATGGATATTTCAAATATTTTAGTTATTCTAATATTTTTGGGGGAGGGCCCGGGCTATCTGGCTCCCCACCCCTGTATCCGCGCCTGCATATGCCTACAGCCGACGACACATTCCGTATTATAGTTGCAGCACATTATAAGCGAGTCAGTTCTGTACCCACTATCCGCATACACTCGAGATTTTCGGGGAGGGCGGAGATTTTTTTGGGGGGGCCTGGGCCCCCTGGGCCCCCCCCTCCTGTATCCGCCCCTGATCATAAGCTGGGTAAGTTGGCTGCCAACTGCCCCGGGGCAGGATCGAACCCGGGCCCACGTACTAACCGCAGCACCATAATAACAACGACGACGACAACAATATTATTACAACGACTTGTACCCCTGGCACAGTGTGGTGTAGAACCACTCCTGAAAGCTGGACTTGACTCGTTTGCCTCTAGCAAGTTCCGTAGCACTCTTTGGAGACGACTGCTTGCTGTAGGTGCTGACTAAAAAACAGATACAAACTGTGGTCTTTATTCCTGGAGGCACTGCAACAACCATTACATAATAATCTTGTACTTTACTCCTGGTCTAGGCTGCGACACATCTCTCGCCTCCCTGCCTCCGTCTCACTCTGACCGCTCTTTTAACCCTGACTCTGACTAAGACGGGGATCCCCTTATCCCGTTTTGACGGCAACGCCGACTATTTTATTCCCTTCCTGATGACTTAAGCCTTTGCATCTGTGGTCCGAGGCCGTAAGGGGGTTGGATACTATGAGGTAAATGCTTCCCTCAGGTCACAAGCAGAGAAATGGCCTAGAAAACGGGATAGAGGGAGCCCCGCCTAACTAAACCTGCCCTGGTTTGCCCTTTATATATATTCGTATCCTCTTAAACTTCGCCGCAATAATGTGGAATACACTAAACTCATTAGATAATGAACGATTATGAAAGATTTTCAAGACCCAGTAAATTACAGTCGTATATCAATAATTCCAAGGTTAGCTTGCCAAGACCATTCATTCAGACTTGGATGACGAGTGTATCTCTACCCTAAAAAAAAAGAGAGAGAGAGAGAGAGAGAGAGAGAGAGAGAGAGAGAGAGAGAGAGAGAGAGAGAGAGTCGAATGCTCCCATGGTTCCGGAGCAGTCTGCTGAAGCCTGTTAGAATTTTAGTCGAAAAATTTATTTATTTTCACGATAATGATCACGTTTTCAGAATAGCTCGACAGAATTATTTTTCAGACGATATGTTATTATTCTACACACACTATCTAATCATTCTGAGTATAAGAAGGTAAGAAGGCGAAGTTGCATTTGGGGGATGACGAGAAGTAAACAAACCCTGAACAGAAAACGATCCGGGGACGTCACGAGGAGATAGGTGGTTGTGTGATTCATTTGGATTCGAGTCATCAGGACAGCACTTGTAGGCTTGCCGTGCTTGTCCGCGGCCACCATGGAGTGTCGTGGCAAAACAAGGGAAAGGAGTTCATCCGTCAGCAGGAAACAACAAGCCAAGGTAATTCTTAAGGAAAGGAAAAGCAGGAAGCTGTGGGGCCCGCCAACGCTGCCGTCTATGTGACCAGAGGGAGCCAGCGGAGGCCCGATTAAGACCTTGCTGTAGCTCACATGCTTAAACCTTTCGGGGCTCACATACCAACACTTGACAAGACTCTCGTAGAAGTTTTAGGTATATCCATGGGTAGTTTTATGAGCCCAGTGATAGTATGCCAAGGCTTCTGTATACCATGAACGTGAAAAACACTCTTGAGAAGCAGACTAATTTCCTTTGTAGCCTTGGGAAACATTTGTTGTGAGCCGATAGATGAGAGTGAGGGTGTTTTTTTTCCTTTACATCGTACCATGAACACCCCAACCATCACCTTTACCTTCGCCGGTGCTCCAGTTAAATGAAGGCAAGGATCGTGGAGCGCCTCGACCTCTTGCGCGTATTCTCCGACGCTTTCGACTCTCACACCAAATATTTCCAAAGGCCACAAAGGAGATTAGTTGGGTTGTCAAGAGTGTTTTTCACATTCATGGTGCAGAGGTCTTGCCACACTATCATTAGGCTCATAAAGCTACCCATGGAAATACTTTCACAATTCTATAAGAGCAATATCAGACGTGGGCTTGTGGGCCCCGAAATGTTTGAGAATACAGGCTTTGGTTTGACGTTGCAAATTTTTATCTCCACTCCTGTCAGACAGTTCGAGGTCCTGTCTTCCTCTGCCTCTTTTATCCTTCTCGACAAACAATCCTTTTCTAGCTCTCTCGATTTCAGAACATCTCCCAAGATTTTCAGCAGTTTTGTGACATTACGTTTATTTTGTTAATCTGCACCCAGCACACTGTCGGCAGATACTTTCGAATTATTTCACAGAGGAGAGAAGTGCACCAGTCTGGCTTTTGGGAATGAAAATATTTTGCTTCATAATGAACCTGATAACCACTTCAGTTGTGGTAGGTAATGTTTACCGTTCTTGGACGGACAAAACAATGCTTATCACCATATCATCGTACTGCTCTGACCACGAACTGAACGAACTTGATTAAACAATGCAACCTGAGCCAATTAGTAGTCTAGCACCCTCATGATAACTTGCCCCCTTTAAATAGTAGCCTAACTTCCTTAAAAATGCTTAGTCCCTCAACGTAAACTTAGCCCCTTTTAAGAATGGTAACCTAGCCCCCCAACGCTAAAGTGTACTTAATAACCTGTTACTACCTTATCATTACCGTTTTCATGCAAGGAGAAACTCGACTAACACATTCGGTAAATACTTCGGGTAGATTTACAGCAGCGTACCATTCCGCCATGAAGTACGAAACTTTTTTTATTCTTTCTGGTAAGGTCTGAAGTGTAATAAAAGATGTGATAACCGTTGCCGTCGGGAATTGGATGTTTTATTGATGGTTGGGACATAAAGGGAGGGGGAGGGTTAGGATACGCCAGAGAGAGAGAGAGAGAGAGAGAGAGAGAGAGAGAGAGTTACAATAAATCTTTTTTTTGCACACACCACACCCCTACGGTTCTTATATTACTTTTTCTCCCTGTGGTGATTGTTGTTTCCTTGCTCCTTTGGTACAGACTTGCCTTGCCAGCCTGCACGGTGCGGGAATAGTATCTCGTCTTCAATCACAGCGGAAATGACGTAGATTCAGTAGTGGTGCAGGTCCTTATCATGGTTCTTATCGGCATTATCACTAAGAGTCAACAACAGTTTCGTCATGCCGTTTCGGCTGTCAGTGTGTACAAAGATTATTTGTATTATTCTTTAGTTGTATGAACTATTGTTAAAAGGTGATATTTACACACATATACAGCCTAAAACACCTCAAAATGTATTATTCCATTATTGCCAGACCTAATCGATTGCTTCAAAGCCTCGTAGCAATAAAGAATAATACATTTATACAGTACATTCAGTACAAAACATTTAACTGAATACATTCATGATAGCTTATTCAAATCATACATATACGCTCAAAAAAACTTCATTCATAGCCCATTACATCTTCCTAAAACCTAATAAATGTATAATAATTGATACTTATTGTCGTCTAGCCTACGTGTTAAATTCAGTGTTATTTCGTTTGTTTCTCTCTTCGTTATTTTTGTAACTGTGATTGTAGTAATTCCTGTTAAATCCTCTTATCTAATCTTTTATTGCGGGTTTGTTATGTGGTGAAGAAACGTGATCGTCACATGAGGATAGTGTATGCCTCGTGTTCTTCCCGCATGCGTACAGACAAGGCTCATATCGCGGTCGTCATATGATCTAATTTTTCAAGCATCTTTGTATCGCTTGCGTCCTGTCGGTAATCAATCTTGTGTTCCATTATTCGTCATACTGGGGAAGTTTATCATTTACGTTTTTTTTTTTTTTTTCAAAGCCTTTTACGTGATGGTTATGATTATTGAAGAGAGCGATGTGTGTGTGTGTGTGTGTGTGTGTGTGTGTGTGTGTGTGGAATGAGTGTTAAGATTCAGTCAGGGTTTCGGAAAGAGTCGGAAGTAGAAAAATACCAAATCAAAAGTCATAGCCAGTAAGGGAAGGAGTGTTGAGATTCAGTAAGGATTTCGGAAGGATCGAGTGGGAAGGAGCTAGAAAGACCAAATTATAAATAAGCCATAAGAATGATTCTTAGGATTCATTAATTATGGGTTTTAGTAGGAGTGAGAAGTAAAGAAAGAACACATAAGTAGGCTAACGAGCTGCCCATCAGTTACGGAGTCAAATTGAGGCCTATAATTGCATGCCCTTAACTGCCCTGAATTTAACTCGATGTGTAGGACAATTAACTTGTTTCCCTTGCCTTAGTTTTCTTTCCCTCTCCATCCGGAAGGCTTGTTCATGATCACTATATATGGGTGTGAATTAGCAGCATAATCCATGTAGTTTCGTTTTAATCTTGTGACCTTGTAGCGAAACATTTACCGTACGCAGTTCATGTAGCTTGCCACTGTATCCTTATGTTTTATTTTCCTCGGTGCGACAGCTCTTATTGGTAGTTAAATGGTTAGACCGTATCCTTCTCTATAAATTTGTACCTACTATATGTTAATCCTTCAAACACGGATCTAACTGTGCCATACAATAAGCCACAGTTACATCAGTTAGCAAATACTGAGTGAAAGAAATCGAACTTGCATGACAACAAGATCACTCTAATACCAAATGATATTTCCACACCAATAAGTTACCTATGAAATGATATTTATTGTACATCGTACGGGGTGTGACCGACAGGCATTAACTTCATCCTCCCTTGTGGTATTATTTATTTATAACGATAATATATAAGTAAAACACGATACAGGAGAAATACGCGTTTAGACAACGGAGAGGATTGGCAGCTCGGCCTTGTGTTTACGTCAGTGTTGCCAAACTAGCGCGAAATAAGCTACTTATAGCATATTGACATCACAAACCACGTAAATTTCGTATTTTGCGCATAGCTGGTTTTTCAGTACATTTTGTTCAATTGGGTGCATGATCTAGCGCATTTCTGAAAATCCATGGTTATAGGTAAGGTGTGTGGTATGTCTGTGTGTGTGTGATGGGTCAGCAGGACAGCAGCACAGATGTCAAGGCCAAGTTCAAGGCCGCACCCAGTACCCAGTCCCCGAGACCTAGGGATTGGCGAGTGAGGAAAAAGTATATACATGTCCTGTCACACCCCGATCGATTTCATATCTTTCCCATATATAACCATGCAGTCAGCCCCTCACACCCACATCACAGCGAAGGATTCCTTAATTAAACCTTCTGGAAAGGAATAAGTGGGCAAAAACGAATCATGGAGGTGGAAAGCACAGGTAAGAAAAAAAAGGTTCGCGGCGATGAATGACAAGAATGTGGGTGTGGGTGGGTATCGTATATACAGTGGCACTGAGATCAGGGCCTCACCCAGTCCCCAGTGCCTAAAAATTAGCGAGTGAATTAAAGGAAATTTAATTAAACCTTCGAGAAAAGAATATAAATAAGAACTTAAGAACATAAGAACATAAGAACGCAGGAGTCTGCAAGAGGCCGGCAGGCCTGTACGAGGCAGCTCCTTTGACCCTAAGCTCCCGTGTATCTAACCCCACCTAATATCGCTGTCCATGAATTTATCTAGTCTATTTTTGAATGTGACAATTGTATTGGCACTCACCACATGACTGCTAAGCCTATTCCACTCATCCACCACCCTGTTAGTAAACCAATTTTTGCCTATGTCCCTGTTGAATCTGAATTTATCCAGTTTAAACCCGTTACTTCGTGTCCTACCCGGTTCTCTTACCAACAAAACCTTATGAATGTCTCCCTTATTAAAGCCCTTCATCCATTTATAAACCTCGATCATGTCTCCACGCACCCTTCGCCTTTCTAGAGAATGCAAGTTTAACTGTTTGAGTCTTTCCTCGTATGGCAAGTTTCTCAACCCCTGAATCATCTTAGTCATCCTCCTCTGCACCGATTCTAACATTTTGATATCCATTCTATAGTAGGGTGACCAGAACTGAACCGCATAGTCAAGATGAGGTCTAACTAATGCTAAATATAGTTTGAGGAAGACTTCGGGGCTTCTGTTGCTTACGCTCCTTGAAATAAATCCCAGTACCCTATTAGCTCGATTTCTAGCTTGAATGCATTGTGCCCTTGGACGGAGATCAGAGCTCACTAAGACCCTAAATCCTCTCGCACCCAGACCTACTTATGAGAGTGTCATTTAAGCAATAGTTATGTGAGGGTTGTTCCTACCTACACTCAGAATACTGCACTTCCCTACATTGAACTCCATCTGCCATTTATCCGCCCAGTCATATAATCTGTTGAGTTCACCTTGGAGAATACTAGCGTCCTGATCCGACTCAATTACTCTACCGATCTTGGTATCATCTGCAAATTTACTAACATCACTACTAATTCCTGTGTCTAAGTCATTGATATAAATAATAAACAAAAGTGGACCTAATACCGAACCTTGTGGGACCCACTCGTAACACATCCCCAGTCAGATCTTTTACCATTGATTTGCACTCTGTGCTTCCTATTGCTAAGCCACGCCTTGACCCAGTTCAAAACTTTACCCTCTACTCCGTGAGCCTGTAATTTAAGCAACAGTCGTTGGTGAGGAACTTTGTCAAACGCTTTACTAAAATCAAGATAGATTACATCATAATTTTCATCTCTGTCAACCGCCTCAAATACTTTATTGTAGAAGGACAAGAGATTGGTGAGGCATGACCTACCTTTTGTGAACCCATGCTGCGAGTCGTGAATTAAGCTATGTTTCTCTAAATGCTCCTGAATGTTCCTGGCTATTATGGACTCCAGCATCTTCCCTATAACCGATGTTAAGCTAATTGGGCGATAGTTTGAAGCAACTGACCTGTCCCCTTTTTAAAATCGGCGTCACATTAACAACTTTCCATAGGCTCGGCACATAGCCAGTATTTACCGACATCTTAAAGATGTCGGTTAGTGGGTCACTGATTATATCACCTAGCTCCTTTAATACCCTCGGAAATATCCCGTCAGGACCTGGCGACTTGTTCTTCTTAAGCTTATCTATCTCATCCTGAACTACTTGCCTGGTAATGATTATATCCCTCAATTTATCGCCATCCCCGCCCTCGTACACCTGAACTCTTTCCGGTATAGTCGTTCGATCCTCCTGTGTGAATACTGAAAGGAAGTAGTCGTTCAACAATGTGCTCATATTTTCGTAATTTTCTACTAGCTCCCCTGTGTTTGATTTCAGCGGTCCAATTTTCTCCCGTGTTTTTGTTCTATACATCTGAAAGAAGCCCTTAGGATTACTTTTCGCCTCATTTGCTACTTTGATCTCATAGTTCTTTTTTGCTATCCTGGTGTTTTTCTTAACTAATCTAGATAGTTCGACGTACCGGCCCCTGAGATGTGTTTCCCCATTCTTTATTTTCTGATAAATTCCCTTCTTTAACCCAATCTCGTGCAATGAATCATGAAGGCTGAGAGTATAGCTATATAAGGAAAAAAATAAAAGGAAAAAAGATTCCCGGCAATGAATAACAAGTGTGTGTGTGTGTGTGTGTGTGTGTGTAATTCACCACCACGGCCTGATGATCACGAGCTGGACTCGCATGCAATCGCCAGCATGGAAGTATCATGAGCAAACTCATGCTCATCATAGTCTATCTCCGGATACTACCAGGACCTCACACACCACACACCTCATCCCCTTGCTCAAGGGGGGACAGTAACCACTCCTAGTCTACGGAAATAATCCGGCCTGAGCATGACTCGAACTGCCGCCTGTCAGGCCGTGAAGCCTTGCAGCGCAGCGCTCTAAACGATTGAGCTACCGGAGCGGTGTGTGTGTGTGTGTGTGTGTGTGTGTGTGTGTGTGTGTCCTCCTCCTCCTTCCCTTCTTCCATCCCAGGTTCGATCTCCTTACTCTCCCCTTCCCCTGCCTCACCCTTCCTTCTTTTCATCTACTCTCTCTGTTTTTCCCTCCTTTGTCATCCTTTCCTTCGATCCATCCCAAAGCCATCATTTCCGATCTCACCCCTTGCCCTTGCCCCACCCTTCCTTTCTTCCAGCTCAGTCACTTTCTTATCTCTTTCATCCACTTACCTTTCTAACCCCTCCATCTTTTTCCTTTTTTTTCCATCTTCATCCAATTTATTTTTATTGTTTTCGCCTGATCCTTATAACATCCCAGTTGCCTTTTTTTTTTTTCTTTTTTTTTTTACTCCATCCTTTTCCTTAAAATCATGAATGTTTCTTGCACAGACCACCTCGATCCTCCTCCAGTCTATTCCATACCTCAATGCTTCTATATGGGAAGCTAAACTTTTTTTTTACATCTCTCCTGCACGTGGTCGCCCTCAACTTCTTTCCATGTCCTCTTAAGTTTCTCTCGTTCGACACACACACACAGGTCCTCTCTGTCCAAATGCTCCACTCGGTTCGCCACCCTGTACACCGCCTATCAGATCTCCTCTTTCTCTTCTCTCCAAGGTTGTGAGTGTGTGTATGTGTGTGTGTGTGTGTGTGTGTGTGTGTGTGTGTGTGTATCCTCGAATGGCTTATTATTATTGTTGTTATTAATATTAGTATTTATATTGGTATAGCAGCACTAGAAGCAGTGGCATTATCATTATGATGTAAAAGTAATAATGCTAAATACTATTATAATAACCATTATCGAGCTGCTATTACAATAATCAAAAGAGGGGAGGAGACGAAAACTTTCCTAGTGCATTTCTAGTGCATTCCACGCATCAGTCTAGCATTTTTACGTGCGACGCATTTGGCAACGCTGCTCGGCCGTGTTTACGTCAGTGTGTCGCGCTGCCTCGCCTTGTATACCCGTGTCGCGCTGACGTAAGGCGTCATGTGAGCCGCCGCCCCGCCTCTATTTCCGTTGCCGCACAGGGTAAAGGTCACTACAGGGCCTCGGCCATCACCTCGACACCTGCAGAGGGGGGCGAGTGAGTGCCAGTACCTGTGGGAGTGCCCCGTGCCTGGCTGTGAGGGAAGGACAGTGCTCGGGAGTTTGTCTCTTTGCAACGGGTCTGTTTTCCGTCACTGCCTCCAGTAATTTGACATTTCCGCTGCTCGCTGTGTGCGTCGCTTGGCACACACCCGGGCTGGCGGAGTGTGGAGGAACTCTTCCTGGCCACCCGTGGGCCTCGGGGCGTGCTGTGTCGGCCTGCCTGGTGTCCGGTGCGGGGTGAGTCAGGCCCAGCACGCAGCCAGGCCTTGGCGAGGACAGGCCGTACAGGGGAGGAAAGAGACACCACTGTACTGTACATAGTTTGGTATTTATTTCTTTTATTGCTGCTTTCTATTTTTGTTTTTATTTTGTTCCTTTACATGATAGTTTTTAGTTTGAGTGTTGTGCACATGAAGAATAACCATAGTATGCCCAGTGACCAATGCAATAAAAAGTGGAAATTTAGGAGGAGGCAGAGCTCTTCTGTTAGGAGGTTTGATATAGAATCACATCTCTTTCAGTACTCCTGATAGATTTTAGCTGTGGTAAATTGCGGGTTCGGTTCCATGGGCCTGAGACTTTGGTGACCTCGTTTCCAACTTAGCCTCCTTATGGGTAATATGAATTTCCCCAATGTGTATTTCACTATTGTGTGTGGTTGGCACAATGCTGTAGTGTCAGTGGAGGGACTATTTAGCTTGAGAAACACTTTTCTGTTTATGCTGCAGCTGTCCCCAAGAGTCATAAGTGATGAAACAAGCAGGTCATGTTGACAAGAAGAGGTTTCAGCGACACCTCTGGTCAGTGACGGAATGTAGCCTGTGTCATCTCATTTTAAAGCGAAATTGATTTGGTGAAAAAACAGTAAAGTAAGGTCATGTTCTGCATATATATATATATATATATTTATATATATATATATATATATATATATATATTTATATATATATATATATATATATATATATATAATGTGTGTGTTAATCAATTAATTATTTAATTTTTTCATTTTCAGGTTTATCTGATTATTAGGTTCCTCCACATCAACCAAAATTAATAGAAAATGGAAGTTTCAGTATATTGAGGTTCTCCAAGGGCTGCTGCTGCTGCTTATTGTGGCGTACAGCAGCAGTCCAAGGAGTAGCAGCCTGTACTCACCACTGAAACCACGGATAAAGTAATGCTTATTTTTTATTACCTTTGAAAGAAAAATGAGACTTATGAGCAAATTGATGAAGTGAAGCCCAACATTCAGTCCTTATTCAAAGTTATGGAGGCTTCCAACTCCCAGAAAGACTCAAGTGCAAGTAAATGTGTGGTGGAAGATGCAGGATCTGTGCAGTTTAGTGATAGTGGTACAGACAAATCTCATAGTGTAAGTGAAAATATAAAGATTATAAGTTCATGTGGAGGATGCAGTGCGAACGATATTCCAATGTCCCGGGAAAGCCCAGATGGCAGTTCAGACAGTTGTGAGTGGCCAACCACAAGCCCTACAGACCATTCATCAATTGTTAGAACAGATGGGTCCTCCCAATCTAAAATTCAAGATAAGGATAGAGGCAATATTACTGGAGCAAGACCAAAAGAAATTTATATGGTTCAGAAGCTGAAAAATGAGTCATCTGATTTAAGTGATGACAACAGTTTACCATATAAATGTACATCTCCTAGCTTGTTAGAGGTGAATTATGAAAGGGAAGGTGATGACAGTAATAGCCACTGTTCTCCCTTGAGCAGTCACAGAATACAGAGTGCAACATGCCTCCCCAGTGATGGCAGGCTTATGCCCACTGTTACCGATAGTGACCAGGACAGTGAACATGCAGTTGAAGAAACTCACCCACAGGCCCGGAGGAGAAGACGACTACGTTCACTGGAGCAGCCAGTACAACTGTCCCATAAGGCATTACTTAGAGGTGTTTTAAAGCAGAACTCTACCCACCACATAAGAAGAGAAAATTGCAAATGCGACTCTAACAAGCATTGTAAATCTTGTGTGAGAACTAAGTATTACAGTCACAAATCAGAGGCAAGTGAAATTGGAGATACGTCACAGGAGTTTGCCACAGATCCTGCTGCAGTGCCTTGCAGTAGCTCCAAGAAACATGATGGCCACCTACATGTATCAGCACCTGTGCCTGTCACCCCTTCTGATGAAGGTGCAGGTGGCATAGCTTGTAGTGCACCAATTAGCAGTATTAAGCAACACTCAGCACCTGGCAAGCACACAAAGAAAAAATCTCATAGTCGTTCAAGATCTGATGGGGCCCAAGAAATAGTGAGCAAACTGCAGTTCACTCATTCAAGTACAGATCCAAACCTTGAGAATGCCAGAAGCTTCCCAAGACTGGATGTGACTAAAGAACAAGGTGGCAGGAACATAACTATTCCAGAGAGAAAGCGGTTCATGGAAGACGGTGGCCACAGCATAACACCTGCTGCGGACAATGGCTTCTTCCCACGTCCTCAGCCCGGCCAGAGTCTGATTGAGTTTCTCTCTTCAAAGGAGTTCCATAAGCAAAATGCTGCTCTGGACAAGGAAAATGCACACTTCAATATTTCTGAGGCAGTAATTGCTGCCTTAACTCAGGTGAGTTTTTTGTTAATTAACATTTTCAAATGAACAATAATAAGTGTAATAACTGGTAGCTTTTGAAGAAATTGCTCTTGAAATATTTCATCTGAAGTAAGAATTGTGTTAGGGTATATAATTTTAGGAGGATGGACAGAGTTAAAAGAGCCATAGGGTTATTAATGGAAAAAATTCTAGCCTTAGCCTTTTCTGATTCCATATTTTACCATTTATTTTGTATTTTAGATGCAGTTTGATGCATGGCATCAAAAATTTTGCTCAAATTCCGGGGCAACAGAAGATAGTGATGAGGAAATACGCAACCTTCAAGCTCAAATTGATGAGAAAAGAAGACAAAAATTGTCCGGTGCTGTTGTGCCAACACCGCTTGCTGCAGAAGCTTCACTAACAGCAGATGAAGCCACTACTGCCTGGGTTTGTGCCTCTCCTCCTAACCCAGAAAGTAAGTTATCAACTTGTTAAATCTTAATGCTAAAAGATCTGTAATTATCAGTTCTATTTTGTGTCCACAATCACAGTTTAATATGCTTCCTTGGCCTTGAGTTAGGCCAGCCTTTATTTTTCTATCATCTTTTTTTCATCCACTTGCACCCACTCCCCACCCACAGGCCACAGACTCCTTCCATCATGCTTTGTCCTTCCTGCCACCCATCCAGTTCACTGTCACTTGATTGCCATGAGTGCCACCTAACAAGGTTGTGGCTCTTTACATTGGTTAAAGTTGGTACAGCCATATTGATACCAACTACATGTACCAGTACTTGATATGAAGAGATAGCTAATATAAAACCCTCATTGCAACAAACTCAATAAGTTATATAAGTTTGGGAATTTTTACATGTTCTACATCTTTTGCAGGTACAACTGATTACAGTGTGAATGAGTCCCCACCAAGCTCATGTTACAACAATGAATCAGATTTTGACTCAGATGAAGACTGGGAAGGTGAGCATGACTCATTCAGCATCTTCAGATTGACTGTCATCTTAGCCCTAACTTTTTTTCATGTACTTGAAAGAAAAAAAAATGCAGTATTATTCTTAAAAAAATTTATGCCAGTTCTTGCATCACCTACATTTGTTTTTCAGTTAACAATAAATTACCACTGAATTTATTAAATTCATGTGGAGACTGAAGGGATAAGATTCATGACATTTAGCCACTAAGCAGCAAATACAGTGTATGTTAGATTATATATTTAAAACAGAATGGGCTGTTATATGGACAAAAAAAAAGTTTTGTATTATTAAGTAATACTGAAGGATTTGGAAGAGTGGGAAGTACAAAAATGGAAGGTTAAGTTTAGGACTATACAGAATTTAATATGAAGAGATTTCAAGACAAGCACACACCCACACTGTCCTCCATCCACTATCACCAAAGCCCTTCCCATAGCTTGAACAGGCATGGTAATTGAAGGCAGGCGGTGTATTACAACAACTGGCTGCTTGTACAGTTTCATTTTTTCATTTTCATAATTTTTCCATGATGAGATTGGGGAAATTGTATTACCTTCATTGTATTGATACATAATCACCAATTTACTCACCATCTACCAGACACCCTGAGTGAGTTGTCTGGATCATCCATGAAGAGTGCAGAAATGTCTTTCAAGAGTGATCTTACAGCAGCAGAAAATGTTGCCATAAATTTACTGAAAAATTTCAATGAGCAAAGACTTCCCAAAGCCTCTGAGTTGGAATGGCTTGTTTCAGAGGAAGAAGCTCCCCAAAAGGTGTGTACTCTGTATTTCTCGCAAACTAGTTTTGTCCCATATTGAAGGGCTGAAGGATTTCACAGGTGTTTGAAGAGTATCCAACACAGATAGTTAGGTGGCTGTTAACATCTCGTCACTGATTGGACAGCAGCTTCAGTCAACCTGTCTTCTGCACATTTTAGGAAGTGGCATCACTACATAAGTTTTACTTGTAATCTTTGTAACTTCATTTGCAAGCTTTGAAGAAGGGACTGGGGATGGAGTAGGAAGCAAAGAACTCTTAAATCTTTATTGGTTTTAGAAGTTTGTCTATTTTAGGTGTAAGGTTTAACCAATAAGCTAGGGAATTACAGTAATATTTTTCATTAAGATCATGCATAATACTTGTGTAAAAAGCAACAAAAAAATCTGTACTGATTGCTAAAAGGAAAGGATGACTAGACTGGCTTAGCTTTTCTCCTCTCTGATTTTCTTCCTCTTTATTTACATAGAATATGTATATCCATCTATCTGTCTTTGACAGTACTGCCCTATTCCCTCAATAAACTAGTCCAAGCAGGTGGCTATGGCAGAAGTCTATAGCTCTCCATACACTCCCTCTTTGCAACATAAATCCCTCCCTGTCTTTCATTCATATGTATGTCCCTTAACCCCACCAGTCTTTGTGACCAATAGTGCCTTAATCACACCATGTCTTACTATTAAAGTGTCATAAACCTACTTCATAAATTTAGTAGTGTATTCATGTTACTTGCTTGTACCAACTCTTTGAATTTATTAGGTTGAATTCATAAGCAGGGAACTGCCTCTATAGGCAAAAATTGGCATTTTGAAAAAGGTCTGAGGCTCTATAAAGGTAGAAAAATAAAGGAAGAAGGATAATGTAGCATGGAAAATATTTATTGACTTTATTTTATTGGGATAGCTGCTGCCGCTGCCAACCAGCATTGCAGTCGGTCCTGAGGATGGAAGTGGAGCAGCAGCAACAGCGAACATCCTGCCTCAGCCACAGCTGCGGGGCACATCGGATTGGGCTCCACCTCGACCACAACTTGTTCTCACACTTTTAGCCCCCACAAAGTAAGGGTGCTGTTGTTGAGCACCAATAGCACTCCTTTGGGAGCCACTTTTTGGAATAAGAATACTCATCCATGACCTGCCAAGATTGCAGTTCTTCCATTTTTCTCTGACAACATTTCCTTCCTAAACTTCATCTCCCCATTCTGCAAGTATTCTCCATCACCTCTACTGATGCATGCATACATGGTGACATGTTTCTGCCTACAGGAGGTCTGCAATGATGAAGAATCAGGGTTGGCGGTGTGCTGGCTGTGGCATGAAGGTATCGGAGCAGCTCAGCAGACACTTTAGGTTCTGCAACTATCTTGGCCGCTATTTTTGCACCACATGCCACAGCAACCAAACCTCAATCATTCCTGCCAGGGTAATACACAAATGGGATTTCAAAGTGTAAGTAAGTTTGGATAATTTTTGAAAGGAGATTACTCAGTTATGTGTATGTACTTGTAGTAGTCAGTTTCACTTTATTTATTTATTTATTTTTATTTTATTTATTTATTTTTTTTTTTATTATTATTATTATTATTATTATTTTTTACAGCTAAGGAGACCGTTCAAGGGCGTAAAGAAAAATATTAAAAAAAAAAGCCCGCCACTTACTGCTCCTGAATAGAGGTCAAAGGAGTGTCCAAAAAGAGAGGTCAATTTCGGGAGGAGAGGTGTCCTGATACCCTCCTCTTGAAAGAGTTCAAGTCGTAGGCAGGAGGAAATACAGATGAAGGAAGATTGTTCCAGAGTTTACCAGCGTGAGGGATGAAAGAGTGAAGATGCTGGTTGACTCTTGCATAAGGGGTTTGGACAGTATAGGGATGAGCATGAGCAGAAAGTCGTGTGCAGCGGGGCCACGGGAGGGGGGGAGGCATGCAGTTAGCAAGATCAGAAGAGCAGTCAGCATGAAAATATCAATAGAAGATAGAAAGAGAGGCAACATGGCGGCGGAATTTGAGAGGTAGAAGACTATCAGTATGAGGAGATCACTGATTTGTTAATGTTCATTGCTCATATTTAAAGCTCTTCATACTCATGATCGTTTAGAGAAATTTGACTCTTAATCCCTGCCATGATGTCACTAAGTCATGTTTTACTAATCGATTGTCATTTTACTTAAGATATATGAAGCAGCAGTGCAACAACAATTATATGTCTCAATTTTAGGGTGCCTCACTAGAGCCTTTTCATTAAACTAAAAACTGGGAGTAATATTTTGAAATGCTTCAAGGCATGGCTTGGCAACAAGTGTCAGGGTTATGAAGAAATGTTTGGCCACAACAAAGTGGCTGGAAAGGCTAGCAGATCCCTCTATGGGACAACAGTAGGTGTTCCCAGGTCCCACTCAGGTGGACTGCACCTAAGAAAGTGGGCCCACTTCAGGCTCCTGCCACATGTCAGGGCCCATTTGATACATAAATGGACCATCAGCTGACCCACCCTTTCCAGGGACAGGATCCTACTGCTTGCTGATGTCTCTTAGATAGTACACTGGATGAGGCCTCAAAATATGAGGTACTGTCATTAGGTGGCACAGACCAGACCTTCCAAAGACATGTAAGGATTAACCAAATATATCAAATGAGGTGGTACCAAAAACATCCTCCCAAAGTTGACATTGCCCCCTTTAGAAGGTTGATTATTTTTTCACAGGTATCCAGTTTCAAACTTCTCCTTGGAGTTGATTGAAAGCATGAAATGCGATCCACTGTTCAATGTGAGTTCTCTAAACTACGGCTTATACAAGAAGTGTCGGCATCTTCAGCAGACTCATATATATCGCTTGCAGCTCTACCATGCACAGCCATACATCACCACCTGTAGCAGAGCACATAAGTAAGTATTTCTCCCTTCTATTCTCATTTTTAGATTTATTTTTCTTTTAAGTGTGCAGATATTTTCTGGGAAATGGCTGTGCGCTCTGGTGATTGTGCCTATTTTTTTTCCTGTAGATATAAATGATTACCTTTACTTTGTCAGTCACTGTTGGGTAATTAGGATGCAGGCCCAGTTTGTAAGGAAATGTGTGTATCATGCACGAGTAGGTAGGAAGACACCAACTGAAACGGGCGTAAGCTACTCCCGGTGAGGTATATATGGGAAGCGAGGAGGGTGCTGAAGCCCTCTGAAGACCCTTCCAATGTCCTCACTATCCATTTCCCTATTGTCTAATCAACACCAGAGAGTAGTTCAGCATACTCTCTAAAGACAGATCCTCTCTCTTTCCACACCGCACTACATTCACACAACATACACACCTTTTCCCAAAATTTTAAATTCAAAATGGCGCATTTATGTATTCCCTCGTAGTCCCCGCCTCGGGGGGGGACCACAAATTCCCCCAGGGAGGACTCCCCTTCTGGCTGCCGACTTGAGAGGTGTCTTAACTCCTCGAACCTCTTTCTCATCAATTTCTGCAACATTCACAGTCTTCGTTCTAATTTTCATTCTGTGGAACACCATCTCTCCTCTAAACCTCACCTTCTCTTCCTCACCGAAACACAGGTTTCTGAGGCTGCTGACAACAATCTCTACTCTGTTCCCTCCTACTATCTCTATCCTAAATTTCAATCCAAAGCTGGATGTTGCGCCTACATGCGCAACATCACTTGCTCTCGTGTCCACGACCTTGACTCTTCAGAATTTTCCAACATCTGGCTGAGACTTAATTGTCATTCTATTACTTAATACATCTGTGCTGTTTATCTCTCACCTAACTCTACTAACTATGTAAAATTCTTTGACTACTTGAACCCTAAAATGGAGCACATCTTGACTCACTCTCCCTTCACTGAAATCTCCATCCCAGGAGATTTCAATGTTCACCACCAGCTTTGGCTTTCATCCTCTTTCACTGACCAACCTAGTGAACTAGCCTACAACTTTGCTCTCCTCAATGATCCATAGCAGTTGGTTCAGCACCCTACAGGTATTCCCGACCATCTTGGAGACAGGCCCAACATACTAGACCTCTTCCATATCTCTAACCCTTCTACTTACTCTGTCAAACTTTTCTCTCTGTCGGGCTCCTCCGATCACAACTTTATTTCTGTATCCTGTCCTATGGCTCCTGTACACCCTCTGGACCCACCAAAGAGGTGATGCTTCTGGCATTTTGCTTCAGATCGGTGGGATGACCTGAGGATGTACTTTTCAGATTTCCCATGGAATGATCCACGAGAGATTCCATGAGAGAGACCCCTCTGTGTGTGCCCAGCGCATCACAGAGGTGATTGTCTCTGGAATGGAGGCACACATTCCACGTACTTTCTCTACTCCTCATGCTAAAAAGCCTTGGTTTAATCACGCTTGTTCTTGTGTTATCAAAGATAGAGAGGCAGCTCACAAAAGGTAACAGAGCCTTCGCACTCCTCCTAACCATGATCTTTATATTTCTGCCCGGAATCATGCCAAATCTATTCTTCGACTTACCAAAAGCTCTTTCATAAACAGAAAATGTCAAAACCTTGCTTTTTCTAATTCTTCGCGGTACTTCTGGCATCTAGCCAAAAATATCTCCAACTTCACTTCTTCATCTTTCCTTCCTCTCCTTAATCCTGACAGCAGCACTGCCGTCTCATCTATCTCTAAGGCTGAACTCTTCTCTCAGACTTTCTGTAACAACTCCACTCTGGATGATTCTGGGCATATTCCTCCTACTCGTGCCCCCTCTGACGCTTATGCCTGGTATTAAGATTTTTAAGAACAATATTTTCTATGCCCTCTCTGGCCTCAACTTTCAGAAGGCTTATGGACCTGATGGAGTGCCTCCTATTGTCCTTAAAAACTGTGCCTCCGCGCTGACCACCTGCCTGGTCAAACTCTTTCGTCTCTGCCTATCAACATCTACCTTTCCTTCCTGCTGGAATACGCCTTCATACAGCCTGTGCCTAAGAAGGGTGTCTGCTCCAATCCTTCAAACTACCGCCCCATAGCTTTACTTTCCTGTCTCTTTAAAGCTTATGAATCAATCCTTAACCGAAAGATTCAAAAGCACCTTTCCACCTCTGACCTTCTATCTGATCGCCAGCATGGGTTCCACAAGGGGCGTTCTGCTGGCGTTCTTCTTGCTCTCTTAACTGCTTTTGGTCACTCTCTTAGCCATTTTGGTGAAACTTTGGCACTTGCGCAAGACATATCGAAAGCATTTGATAGAGTCTGGCACAAGTCTTTGCTTTCTAAACTGCCCTCTTACGGTTTCTATCCTTCTCTCTGTTTCTTTATCTCCAGTTTCCTTTCCGGACGTTCTATCTCTGCTGTGATAGACGGTCACTGTTCTTCCCCTAAACCTATCAACAGTGGTGTTCCACAGAGCTCTGTTCTATCACCCACTCTCTTCCTGTTATTCATCAATGATCTTCTTTCCATAACAAACTGTCCTATCCACTCATATGCTGATGACTCCACTCTGCATTATTCAACTTCTTTCAACAGAAGACCTTCTCAACAGGAATTACAAGACTTCAGACTGGAGGCTGCAGAACACTTAACCTCAGACCTTGCTATCATTTCCAATTGGGGTAAAAGGAACCTTGTATCCTTCAATGCCTCAAAAACCCAATTTCTCCACCTATCAACTCGACACAATCTTCCAAACACCTATCCTCTATTCTTTGATAACACTCAGCTGTCATCTTCTTCAACACTAAATATCCTCGGTCTATCCTTAGCTCAAAATCTCATCTGGAAACTTCACATCTCCTCTCTCACTAAATCAGCTTCCTCGAGGTTGGGCGTTCTGTATCATCTCTGCCAATTCTTCTCCCACGCACAGATGCTTTCCATTTATAGGGGCCTTGTCCGCCCTCGTATGGAGTATGCATCTCACGTGTGGGGGGCTCCACTCACAGCTCTCCTGGACAGAGTGGAGTCTAAGGCTCTTTGTCTCATCAGCTCTCCTCTTACTGATAGTCTACTACCTCTTAGATTCTGCCGCCACGTTGCTCTCTTTATATCTTTTATCAATATTTTCATGCCGACTGCTCTTCTGAACTTGCTAACTGCATGACTCCTCCCCTCCCACAGCCCCGCTGCACTTGATTGTCCACTCTCGCTCATCCCTATACTGTCCAAACCCCTTATGCAAGAGTTAACCCGCATTTTTACTCTTTCATCCCTTACAGTGGTAAACTCTGGAACAGCCTTCCTTCGTCTGTATTTCCTCCTGCCTATAACTTGACCTCTTTCAAGAACAGTGTTTCAAGACACCTCTCCACCCAAAATTGACCTCTTTTTTGGCCACTCTATACTATCTTCTGTTGTGGGAGCGGCAAGTAGCTGGCTTTTTTTTTTTTTTTTTTCCCTACACTTTTTGGTGCCCTTGAGCCGACTCTTGTTGTAAAAAAAAGTAGTCTATATACTTACCTTTGCTTTAAGTTAATTGTTTGACATGTTTGTCCTCAAGTAAACTATTATAGGTCTCCATATACTTTATCAACATTGGATTAACCAACCAGACATGGGTAACAACACAGATTTCTAGTTACTGCAATAGTGAAATTGAGCTAGTTACCCCAACTCACATCTTTATTTATCATAAAACTATCCTTAACCTTGCATATTTCATGAATATGAAATTCCATGTTTGTGCAAATTAAAATGAACTTCAAGAACAAGCATGTTGAACCATATACTTTACTAATGGGACAACAGTTATATATCTCAATTTTAGGGTGCCTTGTGTAGGCCAGTTGGAGCTGCCTTGTGTAGGCCAGTCAGCCTCTTGCAGTCTCGCTATGTTCTTATAAAAACTTTACTCACTAAACTTCAAAAATCTTTTTCAGTGAGATGAAGATGGTGGAAAGCAGACCTCAACACTGGGCAAGTGATCCTCATGCTTACTCTCTGGAAGATCTGATCTTAGCAAAGAATGGTTCTTTAGTGGGCGAAGTGAAGAAACTAACCAAACTTTGCATCAATCATATTGCAAAATGCCAGGTATTGTGCATTGTGTGTGTATTTATCTAGTTGTAATTCACAGAAAATTACCTTCACTCTCAGGGTCCCATCTTTTGAGTCGACATCCTGCTCGCTGTCAAACCCATACATAACCTCTCATACATGTTTCATTATTTTCTCCTCATCCCATCCTGAAACACCAAATATACCTCGTATAGTTCATTTCCACTGCACGTATTCTCGATTGCTGTGCTGCATTCCATGTCCACGTCTCTGATTCATATGACAGAGGTAGCAGGATAATGCTGTTCCTTATTCCTCTCTTTATCTCCATTCTCACATTTCTTCCTTTCATAACTCTCTAACACACCTACTACTTGTCTGCCCTTCACTGCTCGTTCCCTCACCTCACCTTCCATACTTCCATGCTAACATAAAACTGTCCCTTAATATTAATTTTAAATTCAGTCACCTCCTCCATTCTCTCTTCCCCCAGCCTTATCCTACAGTCATCTCCTCCATTCTCTCCTCTCCTAGCCTTATCCTACACTTCATTATTCTCTCTGCTCTAACCTTGTACAGCTTTGCAAAAAAAATGGTCTGCTCTCTCACCCTCTCAAATACCATAACCTTACTCTTTCCAGCATTCACTTTAAGCTTTTTTCTCTTACACACCCTGTTAAACTCATCTACTATCCTCTGTTGTGTCCCCTCATTTTCTGCCAACAATGTTGTATCATCTGCAAACAGGCCTGCCAACAATGATTCCTCTGTACCTCTCACTTTCAGCTTTGAACCTATCTCCCCCACTCCAACTCTCACTTCTTTCATACAACTGTCCATGTTCACATTAAAAAGCCATGGTGACATCACACATCACTGTCTCACACCCACACCAATATCAAAACTCAATCTACTCACTATTCACGCATACAGAGACACTCACATCCTTATAGAAAGATGTGATCCCCTCCAGCAAAAGCCCTCCCACACCATATATCCTTAAAACATCCCATAAACCTTTCCTGTCAACCCTGTCATATGCTTTCTCTAGGTCCTTGAAAGCAACAAACAGCTTCCTATCCTTTTCTAGGTACTTTTCAACTAGCATGATCAGTGCAAGTATATGATCTGCACAACCCCTCCCTTTCCTAAAAAAAAAAACCTTGTTCATCATCATCTCATTTAAAACCCTTCCATACACTTTTCCTGTCACACTGAGTAGACTTATTCCCCTTTAACTATTACAATCAACTCTGCTGCCTTTCCCTTTGTACAGCAAAACAATAGCTTTTCTCCAGTCCTCTGCCACCTCACCTTGTTCCCCATGTTAGGCTACATATCCATAACATCCATTCCACAACTACACCTCCTCCATACTTCAGCATTTCTGCTGTTATCCCATCAGCTCCAGGGGCCTTTCCTACTATTAACTTCTTTATTGTCTCCTCTATCTCACCTCTCTCCACCTCACCCTGTGGATCTGGCCACCCTACATTGATCTTATTCCTACACTATAGTCGGTTCCACGAGAGCTGGCGATTTTCCTTCAGGGGTGGACTCGCAGACTTGGCATCATTGCTTGAGTGACAGTCTCTGCGCCGCTCATTGGCTGTTGTTTACTAGATCTAAGCTGCAGCAATTTCATTTGCCATGGCATAGCGTACTATCTCTCGCTTTCTGCTACCTCATAAAATCAACACTATTGGTATATAAATGTAGTTATTCTTACAGCACGATGAAAGAGAAGGTTCTTGCCTTAGGCTAGTGTTTACGTTATGACTACGTATCATCACTACACATTATGTTAGACTAAAAATATACCAAGAAATCCCACAATAAATGAGTTGACAAATGACATTGTATAGACTGTAGCCTGGCACTTTGTAATAGTAAAAAGTAGTAATAAAAAATCAGCCTTAACAGTCGCTTCAGTCGCTGGACATTGTCTGTTTATGTGCAGTTCCGACTTAGTTTTGTTATGAATGTCGTTACAGATTTATTTGTAATAGTTCAAAGAGCACATACTTATCAATAAAGGTATTATTACATTAGTTTTTATCGGTGCAATCTGTTACATTATTTCTCAAAAAGGGTTTCGGTAGGAATACAAAGTCAATATTATGCACTTTAGAACATGTTAAGAATTGGCCAATGAGCACGCAGTACTGTCACCCAAATAATGATACCATGTCCGCGAGTCCATCCTTGAAAGATTTGGCCCGCCAGGTCTCGTGGAACTGACTATAGTCACTTCTGTTCTCCCTCCTACTCTCTCATTCATTACAGTTTCATAGTGCTGCTTCCATACCTCCTTTATCTCCTCATTCCCTCTCACAAGTACCCCATCTCTCTTCTTTATGCTACAAATGTCACTTTTTCCTTCTCTCAGTTCTCTGAACTTTTTTCCAGAAGGTTTTTGTTCTGGTATTTTGCTGATATTTTCCTACCAAAATCCTCATCCACTCTACCTTCCATAACCAACCTCTTTACCAACATTTTACTCTCCCTGTACTTTCTCTCCCATCTCTCTCTCACCTCCTCCGTCACATTCCTCTAACATTTTCTTGTAGTTCCTTCTTTTCTTCTCATTGCCTCTTTTATCTCATCCGTCCACCACGCACTCCCTTTCTTTCCTTTTGCACATGACCTATACCCGACTGCTTCCTGAGTTGCCCTGACCACTGAACTCTTTAACATCTCAAACACCTCATTCACTCCTGCATTGTATCCTATCCCTGCTCTTGCTCTTCCAAGTATTTCCTCCACTTTCTTCCTATACATCTCCCTGTGGCCACTGTCATGCAATTTCTCATTTACTACTTCCTTCCTACCCTTTTCCCATTCCCTCTGAATTCCCATTTCTCTTTCATCCTAATTTTGGCTACTACTGTAAAGTGATCAAATCAATCAAACATTCCTGTCACAACATTTGCATCTATTTCATCCTGTCTCAACCTCATATCTACATATCTCATATCTTTCCCTGATCATTTACTGGCGCATATGCACACACCCATGCATACTTTACTATCCCTATCTTCCCTGTCATCCACACAATCCTCAAGCCACACCACCCATGTCCATCCACTCCCGACCACACTCGTGGGGAGGCCAGAAACGCACATCCCTCTCTCCCTACCCATACTACTCCTCCCTCCACAGCCACCCACAGCCTCTCCCTGCCATCACTCCCACACTCCACATCCTTTCAAATGTATCATACCTAACACATCAATCTTTCCTTTCTGGAATTCGTTTATCATCTCCCTTCTCTTCCCTTCCTCATTCATCCCTTTCACATTAATGCAAGCTCCTCTTTCTTTCTCTTCCTCCCCTTCCCTAGGACAGATGAAGACCCCCCCCTCCACCTTTAGCCATTTATTGTCCACCCCCGGAGGGGCCACTGGCAGCTGGCAGGGCTAGTGCAGTGCTCATTCACGGAGGGACACCAGATTGTTCAAAACTATTAGCATCCTACACCTAAAGATAAAAAGATAAAAACTCTTTGTAAAAACAATGAACCTCCCACACACAAAAAAAAATAATTACACCTTGAAACAATACTAAAATCAAAATGTGGTGTACTAACAAGGTCACCTTGTGAAGGCAGGATAGAGGATAGGGCTTGGGTACCACAGATGTGTCTGGTAGTCCAGCGAGGTGCTGCTAGTTCTCAACAACCTGGTGTCTTAGCCCTGCACATTGACACCTCCAACCTCATTGGTTATGATACTGCCACTGCGCAAAGTCTCGGTCAATCAAACTTAACTGAAAACTTAATTCAAGTTTTTGCAAATGGAACTCTCTCTGGTCAGGTTATTCCACTGGTCATGCATCTTTTGGGAAAACTACATTTCTTGACATCTTTCAAGCATCCTGTCTTTTTCAATTTCCTTTCATGTCCTCAATTTGCTCCCCCATTCTAAATCACCATAATAGTATTGAATTTCTTAAATATTTAACAAAGACAGCATTCTAAATTAACTTTATCGAATGACTACAATATTAACTTGTGTTGAACTGTTTTACAGGTCTGTGCTGGACGTGGATTTATATGTGAAATTTGTGGTGAAGGGGATCCCATATTCCCCTTTCAATTGGATTCTACTGCCTTATGTGCTACATGTAGTGCCTGCTACCACGTTGGCTGTTTCTGTCCCCTTCGCTGTCCTCGGTGTATCCGGCGTGAAACGAGGCACTTGTCTGAGGAAGGATCTTAAGAATTAGAAATTGTGCATGTAATCATTCAAGTTAGAAGTAACCAATGCAGCTTTGTGGGCCAGAAATAGAACTATTTCCAGATGTAGAGGTATTGTCAATTTTTTTTAATACAGTTTATGCTCAGCTCCCTCCAGGAACTTACTGAGCAAGCTACCATGACAAAGAGCCTACAGTGCTCTATGCTCATACACATCCTATGTAAAAAATTAATATATCCTCTCCCTCCTCTTGTCTAATGGTTGTGTATCAGCCATCTCTTCCCTTTTTGATTCTCATGCAACTTTTTCACATCTGCATTCTCAAAATATTACACATCACCTATTGCACCACTACATACAGGTGTTTGGAGGCTTACTGGATGATACAGTACAATCTGAGGCAAGGGCCTTGAGATCTTTCAAAATCTTTTCATGCAGAACAACAGCAGGTCCCATCATTAAGTATTACATTGGACTGGCGTGCCCTGCAGTTTAATGAACTCACTCGGCACGAATATGTGGCACTGTTGATACCTGTAGCCTACAGGGCAAAGATTTGGATCTTCAAATTGCTTGTGCTCCGTGTGTTACCCTATGGATGTGAGAAATGGACACAAAATAGTAACTTGAAGAAGAAAACTGTTATGTTTAGGTCAAATCAGCAATTACTTCATGAGACAATCCAGGCCTTTTACCTGCAGAGTCCATGCCAACTCTACCTATATAGGCATGTGACACTACCCACAAGATCCTACTCACAAGGTTGTTTCTGTAAGAGACTACCTTGAGTGGAGGAGGCTACTACACATGTCATTTGCTCTGTGGCAAACTTTGATAGCATGCTTTATCATAGGCCACACCATGATAGGTTATGAATACTGCATGTCAAATCTGAAGTAGATGTTGATCACTCCATTTAGGACTAGATTTGTGGAACTATGATCTGCCAGTCTTCAAGTGGAGCCAAAACATGAAATGGGTTTACTTGTAATATACACAATGTCAGAATCAGCATCAAGTACCATTTGCTATATAAAAAATTTGCATTGCCATGGCTCCCAATGATGAAGAGCGATGATTTTATGCATCAGTTAGCAATGCTTATATCATTATGTTCTGCAGTGCGCAGAGTTAGCAAAAAGCATTACATGTGTCCATTCACCACGTAGTGGACCAGACTTAGAACTGTTACTCTGAGATTTGAACTTTAATGGTGAGGAAGCAGCAGCTTTTGTGGATCACTAGAAGTGATTGCACAGATATGCTTATAACCAACTTACACCAAAGCACTTGATTTTAATTTAATTTGCCACATTTAAGACCAAAAGGGTATATATATATTGTGTCCTATGGATGACTGTACATTTACAATTTATAGTTATTTAGATCATAACTACAACACATATGACCCGTCTGCCATTTTTTTATTTTTGAGAAAATCACGTTTAAAGAAAAGTTTTCAAAATTGTCTTTGTTAATGAGAAGCTTGAAACAGAATTCATTTGACTACATAAAGAAAATTACCATGATAGCAAGAATCAGCCTTCCTTTCTACAATTAGCTCGAATTAGGGGTTTTGAGCCGAGCCCCAAACGGGGTCCACCGTTTCAGCAGACTGACTTGCAGGAGCCCCAAGCGGGGTCCGCCGAAGCAGCCGGGTTAAGAGTGGACGTAGTGGTGCTCTCTGAGATGAGAAGACTTAGCAATGAAGAGAACAGAAGTGGAGATTATACCTAATACTGGTCAGGTCAGAACAATAGTGCCTGTCCCAAGGGAGTAACTCTAGCAATTTCTAGGCAACTACAGTCCTCTGTTATTGGGGTTACTTTGGTTGAGTGTTTGATGCTGGGTTGAAGCACACTTTGGACTTACATCACTTATTGCAGTGTGTGCCCCTACCAAGATGTCGCAACCAAAGGCGAAAAAGATGTTCTTACGCCAAGCTCAACTCAGGTCGACCAGTGCCCCCTATGTGACACATCCATTGTGTCTTGGGCGACTTCAGTGCAGCAACTGGCACAGAGAGTTGGCTATGGGTTATGTGTCAGTCCCCATGGCTCTGACACCAGAAATGTAAACAGTTCTGAATTTGCAAAGCCCAGGAGGCTGAAAATTGCTTTCTCCAAAAATGCAAGTCTCACCACTTTACTTGGTATACCAGTGCTGATGGTATGGAAAATGCAATTGATCATACAGTAAACCCCGCTTAAGTCGGACCCAAATGACCCGGATAAGTTGGACACTCAGATTTTTTTTTTTTTTTTTTTTTTTTTGCACCAGTAGGCATTTTTTGCCCTTTGATTGAGTAATTTTAAACCCTACAGCTTATATACTGGCTAAAATACCCCTGATAGCTCTTACATCGTCCGAGTTATTTGAGGAGTTGTCTGAGCTGTTTGAGACGTGAAACAGGCGTGTGTGCCGGGGCACTGCTGACGCTAAGATCAGTGTTTACACAGCTGACTTAGCAAGCGCATGGCAGTGTCTCCCTCAGCTTTCGCTCGCTCTGTAGCCCCTATTGTTGCCTTTGTAATTCTACCATGGCTTCTAAGGGCAAGGCTGTGTCTTCCACGTCAGTTAGGAAGCTGAAGATGCTGTCGGTGGCAGACAAAATGGCTGTTATACAGGACCATGAGAGAGGTGTGTGTGCACGACGCACGCATGTGTGTGCACACGCCATGTATGTAGTACCTATTTACGTAATGCATTACACAGACCATTTCAACTGTTGGTGGTAATAGGCATGCAAAATGTGGGAAAAAAATCCCTTGGGATAACTCGGATTGGCCTTCCCCCCAATTGGTCTGACTTATGCGGGGTATACTGTATCTTCATTTGTACTCCTTGGAGGATCCTCCAGAACTGTAAGGTTATATGGCTGTGAAACATGGACACTGAAGTAAGCTGGAGAGGCATGTTGATACCTTGGGTACCAAGTGCCTTCACAGGATCATGGGGTATTGCTGGAATGACTTAGTGCAACTGAATCTGTTATTAGCTTAGTCCATGAATGTCAGTTCTGGCTATATGGGCACATGGCATGCTTCCCAGACATTGATCTTGCTTATGGGGTTGTTTCTGTACAAAACCACTGTGAGTGGAGACCAAGGGGATGCCCACCTAACTCATGGGTGGGGCAATTTGATCATTCCCTTGAGATGCTTAAAATGGAAAGGGTAACTGCGTGGAGGCAGCAAGTGAATGAAGTGACATGCCCCCTGGCGTATGCTCCCCAATAGTTAATTTGTGATCAATGAATACCTCTGAGCAAGGAAGCTCAAGCCATATAGCTCTGCTAGGTTTACAAGAGAGTGGACTGAACTCTCAACATCTAGGTTGCCAGGCAAACCCAAAATTCACTGAACCACTCAACCCCTGATCAAGTCCAGTATTATGTGTCCCCTTATACAGTAGCTTCATTATCTCACAAATTTATACCAGGGTGGACGTTATTATAAGTCAGTGGGGAAAATAAATGACTGGTTCCAATTTCCTGGCCTCAAATCAAATTTGGGGAATAAGTACACACCGGGTTCCTCTTATACACATATTTGGCATATGTGAATAGTACAAACAATTAATTTCTTTCTACCAAGTTCTCTGTGTGAGAATAGAAACTCACTCCTATGTGAATGGTGCAGCCGGTGCTATTTTAATATGGTGCATGCTTGCTCACATGACTCCAGAAATAAGAATAATTTGTCAAGCACCTTGCTCATTTGCTAGGCATATGTATTATTTATTGAAAATTACAAAATGTTAATTACACTCATTTTCAAGTTATTTGCTACACATTATAAAATTCTACTTAATAGTTTATTTTAATATAATTTCTCATTACACCTTTGCTCTTCACATAAATCATGTATGGGACCATCAGCAGTTAGCATTTTCTCGAAAATACTCACTGAGCAGCATATATACTTCCAACACTGGAGGTTTATAATAACAGCATGACATGTCTGCAAAAGCTACAGTAATAGGTTTCCATTCCACATGCTATGCATTTATGCCATGTGTGAGTAAATAATTATCTGTAACCTTGTGAATAATGTATGCAAACATAGCATTCAGCAGCTACAATGTAGTCATGAATAATGTATGCAAAAATAGCATTCAGCAGCTACAATGTATTCAACAAAAGTGCTATTGCCTCACCTGTTGTCATTAACCCTAAGGATCACAAGCTCATGGACTGAACACCAGACCCTTCCACATTTACTGCTTGATGTTAATAAGCACTACATTTGTGTCTGATGTGTCAGTCCACCACTCACTGAACAGCCTTTAGGACTATAGCTGCAGCGCTGGAGTCTAAGATGTGCATTATCATGCTCTGACAGCCTTCTGTCACACCGTGTCCAATATCGTGGATAATATACGATAGCCTAAGAATAGGAAATGGTTGTCAATATCAATATGCTACAGCAGTGACAAATGCTGTCATTTATAGTTGATTTTGAGTTGTAAATTATTATTAATGCAGTGGTTCGGTTATACTTTTCTCGACAGAGACAGCACCAGGGCTATTTATTAACTAGAATCAGTGACCTTATAAATTAACAGCTGTCTGCAGCATTAAAATTTGAAACAAAATCAACTACAATTTGTAGTATTCATCATTGCTACCTGCATACTATTGATGATGACAACTGTTTCTTATGCGTAATCAAATATTCTCCATGAAATCATACACACTGTGTGATAGAATATTGCCGGAGCATGATAAGGCACGACTGGCACTGCAACTATTGGCAGGTGAGGCGAGTGCTTTTGTTTTGACCTAAATTCATTCCCTCCTAAGCATTGCAAATTTGGATTTGATCCACAATAGTTATCTTTGGTCTTAAACTTTAAGTTGATAACAATTCTCTTCTTTAATGATTTATATAATAAAATTTACAACAGGGAATTAACAAATAACAACACTAAAGTTCAACAATAAAAACATAACCCCTTCATATCTATCACAAAACTACTGGCCTACAGATTATTTATTCTTTGCAAGCATATGTGCATCACCTGTAAAAAATAATATAAATGTACAGAATAATGAAAAAAAATTCAATAAGAGTAATTTGCTTTTTCATTACCCACCTATTTATCACAGTACGAGGTAACTCACCTGTGGCCAGCATGACATGACTGATGGCATCACACAAGAACAATGTAAATAACGAAGCTCCCAATATGCCACATCACCATGTCACTGGCAAGAACAAAAAAAATTTCATAAACGGCTAGAAATAGCGTTCAATGTAAAAAATATGTTAGATTTAAAAGCATCTGTCTCAACCTCCATTGGTACATACAAATAGGGAAGTATCATAAGGTAAGGCTGGGAGCATACGCTATAGCTGCGCGTGGTAGCAGTGCTCATCTGTCTCTTTAGCCCTTTGAGCCTATGGTAGGAGAAACCTTAACCTGACACAGGGCCAGTGTAATATCTAGGCTAGCACAGTTTACTGTCCTCAGGTTTCCCCACCAGCCCGAAAGGAAAGATGAACAGCTGAGTGGACTGCATGCCGATTGTCCAGGCTGGGATTCAAACTTGGCTTGGTCTGCAGATTTGTAGAGGAATGCTAACCACTGCATCACTGCACTGGTGACATTCTTCAGGGTATGCAATGGCAATCTTACCTCTTTGCAAAATGCTTGTCACCCTGTTTAACTGTGGGATGCTTTGAAATATGAAACTCAAAGCTGCAAAAGGGTGCATTGGAGTACACCCAAGGTCAAGGTGCAATTTTGCCTCAGGGGAACATCTGTACCGTCTCCGCCAGTTCTTCTCCCCCGCACAGTTGCTAGCCATTTATAGGGGCCTTGTCTGCCCTCGTATGGAGTATGCATCCACTCACACAGCTCTACGTGACAGAGTAGAGTCAAAGGCTCTTCGCCTCATCAGCTCTCCTCCTCATATTGATAGTCTTCTACCTCTTAAATTCCGCTGCCATGTTGCCTCTCTATCTTCTATCGATATTTTCATGCTGACTGCTCTTCTGAACTTGCTAATTGCATGCCTCCTCCCCTCCTATGGCCCCACTGCACACAACTTTCTACTCATGCTCATCCCTATACTGTCCAAACCCTTTATGCAAGAGTCAACCAGCATCTTCACTCTTTCATCCCTCACGCTTTTAAACTCTGGAATGATCTTCCTTCATCTGTATTTCCTCCTGCCGACTTGAACTCTTTCAAGAGGAGGGTATCAGGACACCTCTCCTCCCAAATTTGACCTCTCTTTTCGGCCACTCCTTTGACCTCCATTCAGGAGCAGTAAGTAGCGGGCTTTTTTTTGTATTTTTTTTTACACCCTTGAACGGTCTCCTTAGCTGTAAAAAAATAAATAAATAAATAAAATTGGAGACTATCAAGAAGTGTTGAACTGCCAGGATTGCTGGGAATCAGGACCAATATAGGGACCTGTTGCATAAGACTAGAGCTCTCCTGACAAGAAACAAGGAGATACATGTCATGAGGATGCCAAGGGTTATTTCAATGAATTAACACTGACCTGCCAACCAAGCACTGAAGACATCAACATCAATGCAGAGCTGGTCAAAGCTGGAAGGCAATGTGTTATAGTCGGTTCCCCCGATTCTGAAGCGTGCATTATCGCACAATGGCAAGCTGCAGCCACATGGCATGTCCCCCCAAAGGATGCTCAAGGACCTGTACACCACCTTCATCCTCCCCAGACTCCTCTATGCCTCTCCTGCTTGGGCTTCCTCCATCAACAAGACCCAGCAATGCCAATTAGAGAGAGTGCAAAGGCATGCTTGCAGTCAGATTCTGGGCAGTGCTTACACTAACTACGAGAATGCACTCACCCAGCTGAATATGCCCACCCTACAGGACCGATACCAGACAAACCTAACCAAATTCGGCAAGTCCCTCCTTCACAACCCCCGTCATAGAGATCTACTCCCACCCACTAGACCCATAATATTCTCGTCCCGGTCAAAACTCGCACAAACAGATATCGGCTTAGTGCGATACCAACGCTTGTGAGGGTCATTAACACCTCCATGATCACATGACCCCTCCACCCCAACACACACACACACATCACCCTTCCCCACTTCCCCCATTACTCACCACATGAAACTCATTGTATGGTATTTTTGTGTATTTTCAGCCTTATGGCTGCCTACAAATGAATAAACCATTTATTATTATTATTATTATTATTATTATTATTATTATACTGTATGCTAGCCTACACATAGTAAACAGTCGTCACTGTCAATAATGTGCAGGCAGCAATGACAAATACCATCAATTATAGTTGATTACAAGTTTTAAAAATATTAGTAATGTCGTAAATAGCTGCTCATAGCATGCTCATTTTTTTCGGTGGTGGACATCTTCAAGGCTGTTTGATAATCATAATCAGCGATCTAGTAAATTAACAAAACAGCTGTTTGCAACATTACTAATATTTTTTAACTCATAATTGACTTTAATTGACGGTATTTGTTATTGCTGCCTGCATATTATTGACACTGACGACTGTTTACTATGCATAGGCTAGCACACAGTGTCCACGAAATCGGACACGCCGTGTGGCTGCAGCCTGCCGTTGCGCGGTAATGCTCACTTCAGATTCGGGTGAACCGACTATAGTAGACTATAACGAATTTCCATCAAGGTGAACAGTGCTATAGTCTGTTCACTTAAGCTAGATTCCTGGCGCCTAGGCAGGTTGGTAAGCTTGCAGCTGATTGGCTGCCCCGCTCCTCCTAACACTCATCTCATGTCATCTTGCATGCTCGAGTGAGACATGTTTCTTTATTATATGCCATAGCTCAACTCATATACGAGCTAGCCAGTTTTGGTTGACACCATCAGACTCAGCAGTGACTGGAGAATCAAGATGTATTGTAAAAACTCAACAAAACAAAAAAGAAAATGGTATTACGATGAATTGACCTGTGAAGATGTTAAAAAATGTTTATAACATGTTTTAATTATGCACACTATTTTCAACAGTTGTTCATTGACTGCAGAAATATATTATTACGTTACGTAGGAAAATCTCTCATGAACACGTGTGATCAGAATGCAGATAAAGCTCTACGTATTGAAAACACAGTTATTTATAGCAACATTTCACTCGTCACAACCATCACGGCGCACGCGACACTCATTTTTTTAACATCATCATACAGCGTGTCTCGCGCGCCGTGATGGTTGGGGCGAGTGAAATGTTGCTATAAATAACTCTGTGTTTTCAATACGTAGAGCTTTAACTGCATTCTGATCACACAATCGTGTTCATGAGAGATTTTCCTATGTAATGTAATAATATATTTCTGCAGTCAATGAACAACTGTTGAAAATAGCAAGCATAAGTAAAACATGTTATAACATTTTCTTAACATCTACACAGTTCAACTCATCGTAATACCATTTTTTTATTTGTTTTGTCGAATTTTTAAAATACATCTTGATTCTAGTCACTGCTGAGTCTGATGGTGTCAACCAAAAACTGGCTAGCTCGTATATGAGGTGAGCTATGGCATATAATAAAGAAACATGTCTCACTCGAGCATGCAAGATGTGGTCCGACATGAGTGTTAGCGGAAGAGCGGAGCAGCCAATCAGCTGCAAGCTTACCAACCTGCCTAGGCGCCAGGAATCTAGCTTAAGTGAACAGACTATAGTAGACTCACCTGAAGTCTTGGAGGCCAGCCTTCTTCCTACAACAATTAAGCTAACACTTGCTGGCAGTAAACTGAGTTATCAAGTGCTCATCCTCCTCCAACTTCACCTGGATATCATTCCATAAAGATAATACCTTGGCAGTGACTAGGGAGGCAGACAAGCAAGTGTTGGCATTGGTGAAGGGCATTTGGGGACACCATGACAATAAATTTGCACTTGTGGCAGTTAGTTGTAATGTTTGGAATGGCGAGGTGAGCATATGGTGCACATTTTTTTCATTTAGTAATGCATGGGGTGAAGGGATACATAACGCTGAAGGAGAGGAAGGTAAAGTTTGGGGCATGTACTTGGCTGCACATGGCCTCAGTGTTCATCTTTATAACATTAGCCCTTGAACATATGGTGGTAAGAACCCATTATAACAGGACACAAGGCCAGTATGGCATTCAGGTCATCACAGTTTACCTTCCTATTACAGATTACCTTCCCACAGATTTGTAACGGGGTAATTTGAGATGGTTGCTAACCCAACCTTCTTCCCTCTTTCTCAATGAGACCTGACCTTTCTCCATGAATTATATCTTCCTTTTCCCTTGAGAGTTGACCCTTCCACCTAAATTGCTTCATGATACATACATGTTCATTACAAGGAAGCCCGACTCCACCAATCAGTGCCATGGCTGCTGCTCTTCTTGTGTATCTCTTTCTGAAGATATTAAAATAATATTTTGGAAAATTAAGAACAGAAACATTTCTTTCAGTTTATATTTACTGTATATGAACTCATTAGTTAGTCATATATGTAATTACCACAAACATCCTCAACAACAAACATAATATACCATGACTTGGAGGTTTCCCTTGGTGGCTATGATCCCTCAATGCCTGTGTCACGGAGACATCTCAGTCAGCAGTGTTCAGAGTCTGGATGAGGTGAGGCTCGAGGGGAGACTTTTACCACCACCTCCCCTCCACAAAAAATCCCACAATTTACTGCAAATGAAAAATAAATAAGAAAAATATATCATACATTTACAACTACCAATTACAAATGCTAGCAATATTCACATCAGATATACAGTTCACGTCTTGAGTGTGGCCTCATCCCTACCTTCTCTCTTGTCATCAGTCACAATATAGCAACAACCCCCCCTTGCGTCATTTCAACGAATGTCTAATTCAACTTTACACCACTGAACTAGAATAAACTATTTTTCAGCAAATGCTATTATGTCTGACTTTACACCACTCAGCAATGTAGCCTACACCAGAATAAAAGGATGCGAGGGCCAGCCAGCCAGCCAGCCGAAAAAAAAAAAATTTCAAAAATGATGAAAATGTAGAATAAACACAATGACATGTAGAAGGCCACTGACAAGTATGCAGTTAATTTTATTTTTGATCATATAGACACACAGAGAAGTTAAATTAATTTTCAAATTCACTGGTAGACTAGAATTGCCAGAACCAGATACTACCCATAACTTACTGACCCGAAACTAGCTTTCTTGACACACATGGTACACCTCATATTTTGCCTTGTTTACAAGCTGCCTGACACCCTCACCACTTCACCATCGCCACCTCACCCTTGCCGCCTTATTGCAAACATCAATTTAAGGCATTATGTCCGGTTTATGCCAAAAAAAAAGCGTTATGTTATGGCTTTTTGAACCTATTAACCCTCTCATGCATCATAACTATCCATTAGTTTTCTTTTCTGTGCCTATTTGTAGAATCCCTGCTCTGGCCAGCTCTAGGTAGTTTTACTGCATGCCAAAATATATTGTTTCTCAGTCAAGTTCCACCTCCAAAGATTGCACTCATCCCTATAAATAATATCTCAGTGGCTTCATTATTACTTGTAGTTTTACATGACATAATAAAAAAATTAAAAAAAACAATTTATAGGCCCATTTATGGATGCAACATAAAGTGCATATAAACAATTTTTCAACTTACCTCATGTTCCCACCTCCATAACTGAAAATTATCTGGGCCAACTTCTCAAGGTAAATGCAATGATAATAGTAGACGTCTACAATGATTCTTATGCTTCCTTCAGATTTCCGATGCAACAATTAGTACCATGAGATACTAGCGAAAAAGTAAAAACATTTCCTAAAACAATGAAGAAAGTGTGCTTTTTATTTGGCATTTATTTATTCATATTTAAAACTAATGATAAATCAACTTTAGCACATAGTGCAGAGCAGAAATCAGGGAAATCTCTAATGAATTTTGTTTTAAATTGCTCGTATAGTTTTACTGCGGTGGAATTTATAAGTAGACGACTATAAACTGGTGCACTTCATGCAAGCAAGAATGAGATAAATTCAATTTCACACCCTTGTAGCTGTATATTTACCTCAGTAAGCTGGTAAAAAGTATGTATTTCTGAAAGGCCACATGGCGCGAGAGGTTTAAAGCTCACAGCAGTGAGAGGAAGCGTCTTACTGGTGCGCCAAGATGGCAGAAACTGCCTATGTTTTTGCCTCGTTGTCAAAGCCATGCTGGTGGAGAGGGTGGCTACTTAGTTCATTTGGGTGAGGGTGAGGAAATTATGCTCAACCAGAAAATAATGCCATTGACAGAATATTTATATGACTGAACATGAAGACATATTTTTTTATATATCATTACAAATAAAAGAAAGGATAAATGCCATGGTATCACTTCGCTATGTTTGAATGTTACGCATTCAACACTTTTCCTGGCCGTATCTCAAAATGTGAGTTATGTACCTTTGCACTTAAATTTCTCCACCATTTTTCAACTGATTTCTATGAAAGCAACACCAAAACCATTCCTAGATTTGTAAGAATCAAAATATAGCGAGTTTTTTCTCGTATATGAAGTGACTGAATCATGGTGCATTTATGTCTGAATTTTTAGGGGGAAATTATGACCATGAGAAAATTTATATTCCGCAAACTAATGATTATTGATACAATATCTTGCTATACGTTCATTGGCCTAAACCTGGTAAGTGTACTATATAGTAATTGTTCCCATGTAGAGCAAAATTTAATACCATAGTAGAAAAAAACTTTAAAAAAAATGTCAAATTTTCCAAAAATTGTCATTGGTAAAAAATGGAAAGGTGATAGATTGGGTTTTTTGGGCTAAATGTTATGCATAGGGTGTCCCTTAAGTCTGGTATATAAATCATGACAATAACCCATTGAATAAAGAAAAAAGGGTAAAAAACAGCGTGCCCCCTTAATCTGTTCACCAAAAATATGCAAACAAGAATGAGGCGGATTCAAGGTACGGGATCTACTGATGGTAATGGAATGCATTTTATTAGCATTATGCTTCATGCCCCAAAGTTGACACCAAGTGATGATCATTGCTGAGTCCCTATTCAGAGATTCAGCAACTTCTCCTCTGTTCCCAGGAGAGTGAACAGAGGAATATGGAGTTGTATCATCCGCATATGAAACAAGTTTATTTTCGAGGTTAATGCCCAAGTCAGAAATAAAAATGTTAAAATTTTACGATAAGTTGAAGAGAGAATCAACATTAGTTCCTTGAAACAACTTCAAATGGTGAGTTTGAACATGCATATAATGCTCATCACTTTATGACATACGAATCTAAACCCCTGCAACAGCAGCCACAGAATAGTTGAGATGATATGTTCTTACCTGTCCTATAACTTTTGCCACTGTCACTTGTTGGCTAGAGGTTCCAGGTATACTTGTAACCAGGTGTACAATTCTCTGCCGCTTGGCAGCAGGTGGACTCGGGTTTGTATAAATTTCACCCATGTCTTCTGTGGCATCTGAGGGTAATATCTGCAATATGACTGGACCACTGCTGCCATCTGAAAAAAATATAGAATTTATCATCAGCAGCAGCAGCAGAAGCTATTATTAGTCTACTGCAGAACAACAGCCTTTCCCTAAGTTTTCCACCTCTCTCTGTTTGATGAATTTCATCCTGCTCTGGCAAATGCTCCAATTTCACCTCTCCATCTGGTCAGCCTGTCCTGACTTCTCTTACCATTTCTGGGTTGCCATTGCTTTCCTTGTCCAATTGTTATTATTGTTTAACAAAGCAAAGTTCCTCTCTTGCTATTGGCAGTACTTTCCAAAGGTTGTAACAACAAACACTACACTGCCCCTTAGTACACTATCCAATATATGTCCCATAAATTAAAGTTGATCAGAAAATTTCATGGTATTGAGTTTATAGAGTACAAAGTATAGTTTGAAATTTTGTCCAGGAAATCCAAAATCAGGAATTAAGGTGCAAGATATCGAGTCTATTATATATAAACAATCCTAAAAATTCAACTTTGACTAAGTACTGTTATGTGGAAAATTAAACTTCACTCACTAGTTAAAGCTGCATACTGTTCTGGGGTCAACGTGATAACTTGCGTAACATCTTGATCCTCTTTTACTTCAGTTAAATGTGATGGCGATGTAACAGACAAGCACGAAGCTGATGATGATGATGGTAATGATGATGATGATAATTTTGATGTTGATGATGACGATGATAATATTGATGTTGCTGGTAATGATGATGATGAAGATGGCAATGATGATACTGAAGGAACTGGAACTGATATTAGAGATGAAGACGAGAGTAAAGATGATGTTAATGATGAGGATGACAATGATGATGACTGTGGTGATGGTTTCGAGGCTGTGGAGGAGGCTGAGGAGGAGAGGGTCAACAATGGCACTGGTGGTGGAGGTGAGCGTGGAGGAGGTGGAGGCAGAGCAATGGGTGACAATGAGAGTGTGTGGCCTCTGCTGCTTGTGTCTGAGTTGGCGCCAGACTTGTTCTGCTCCTCCTCTGGATTCTTTTCCTTGGGCAGTGTGCTGCTTGGAAACAACGGCAGCTCCTGAAAGAAGAAAATTGTAAGTAAACTGTGACAAACAGACATGCAAAGACTGAACAAGCAGCATTTACAGTGAATGTCCAAAAAATCAATGAATATAAAAAAAGAAACTGATGTTAAGTAAAAATGCACATCAATGCCGTGTGGGAGAACTACTATAGGACAAAGTTTTGTAGTCATATCTGCATTATTTACAGGTGTGTATTTCCTCCCTTTGCCTCATTTTTTTCACAGCACTGTTTTAATACGATATTTTCCCAAAATTTGACCATTAGTTTGAGGCAAATTTCCATGCTTTACTACATAGCTGGCAACTCTTACTAGCATCTGAAAGTGAAAGTACTTGTTGCTTTTATTTTTTACCACAAAAATTATCTGAGTCATGGTGATAAGGGAAGATGGTTTGGCCATTTTAGTGAAATAACAGGTAAAAAAAGGCTACAGGATACTTTACTGGTTTGATAAGTTTGAGGGCCTGTCTCCCGGCCTCAGTGAGGTGAAGTGTTTGGCCATGAGCCACTGCTGAGGTCACCAGTGTGGATGAGTCATCCAGGGGCAGTAGAGCAGCCTGTGCCTTCAAAAGCTCCAGGGCAGCTGCATTTGACATTTCTGAAAATATACACAAACTAATGTAATGCCTAAAAAGCATCAACACCATGTTACATTATCATTATCAGAATATTAGCATCTAGGTGCCCCAATGAGCCATGGTATCGAGTAGGACTTACCCACAGAATGGTCAGTAGATTTTGTTGCTTGTGCTAGTTCTGCTAGAGTTGCAAGCACTGCTATATTCTGATCTAAAATGAGAATGATAAATTAGACAGGTCTCAAAACATTTTATAATTTATGAGCACTGCAAATATGCTGCAGCAAACCAAACAGTAGGATGGAAACCAGTTGTTACCTTCCAAATCATCATCCATAATGGAGTGTGGCAGCTCACTCTCAACGGTTGGTATACCTTTTTCATTGTCAATTATATGCTGATCGTCTGTGCTCTCACAAACCTGAGAATAAAAACCAAACAAGACATCTTACACCAACTCTATCACCACTAATAGTTTAAACATAAATAGAGCACCATTCCTTAGATTTCAAACATGTTTATTACTCTGTCCTAACAACCAGCTTTTTTGCCCCTAGTCAACAGTCCCTCTTACCACAATGCAGATGTGGTAGTGAACTAAAGAAATCAATCCACCTTACTATAAACTGATCATAACTCTGCAGTCCCTTTCCATGTGGCTTGTAACATAGGACAGGAGGGTAAAGGGTAAGGAAAAGAGGATAATAGGATGAACTGACTTACTCAGCCCTCTTTCCTCTCTTTTGCTTCCTCACCTTCCACCCTTCTATCCAATGTGATTATCTAATTATCTATCTACATCTCTGAAGCCTTCACCCTTCTCTTCACCCAAGGGGATGGCCACAGCAGAAGCATCTCCAAGCTGTATGGAAAGGGCCTACAAAGTCACAAGTTTAAGAGTGAAGTCCCTTTTGTCCACAACTGTACAAGTGCAACATTTAGATATTCCACTTACTTCCTCTACTAACGACTCTTCTGTATGAACTTCTTCAGTTTTACAGACAATTGGGATGTTTGATAACCCAAAGATAGTTTCCCCTTGGGCTAATTCTTCCTCTTCTACACTTCTCTCATCCTCTTGTTCTTCATTTTCTGTTTTAAAAGAAATGCCATCCTGAAAGGCAAAACAGTTTTAATAAACAATATAACTTCTTTTACTCACAATAACATCATGTATAATAATTATAAAAGTTTGTGACAGGCAACATGACTAAATGAAGCATGTACCTAATGGCCAAGGAGCAACTGAGACATAAGAATGAAGGAAAGTTGTAAATTCAAGCAAAAAATACTGACAGTGTTTACAAAGACAGCAAAAATCAATCAGCGCCATTAACAAAAGACCATTGAAAATGAACAACTATGAGTGAGGTGAAATATTGAAATTACTCTTGTGCCAATCAAACAATGTACCATACCTTATCTGATTCATTTTATTGTGGTTCAGATTACAAAACTGTCATGTAAAACTTGATCCCCACTATATCTGGGTTACTACTAATAAATTCTGCAGGACAAGGAGAAAAAGATTATATATGAACCTTAAACAACAGCCATTGTTTATTTAATCAAACCCGGTGCAGTCTGCACTGACGGCCATCATTTATTCAATCAGACTCTTGCACGCCACTAATTTGAATGTTAAGCTCAAATTTCGTTCTTTGCTGTCTGCCAGCATATCTGACCCACATGGATTTGAGATGAGATCATTAAGAAAAGGACAGGATGGAAAGTGAAGAGTATTCTGAGTACAATGATAACAGAGTTGAATACATCGTGAGGAGTGACAGCAGTAGTGAGAGTGATTTAGAGTGATGTTACTTCACTATCTATACTTAACTCTAGCCTAGCAAGTGCTTCCCTCACAACAGTGCATGGTAAGAAGGCTACGCATAAGGCATGTGTTGCCTTGACTGAAACACCCAGCTCTGAGGAGGACTAAAAGTGAGTAAAGTAGATGTTATCTAAATTATTTCCGTGTAAAGAACAATTCATATTATTGACATTCAAATATGAGAGGGAGGAAGTGTGAAGCATGCCACCACTGTGGCCAGCCTGTGTTGACATGCTGTGCGTCCTTGGTGGAGGCCCTCTCCAAGCTGCCCGGAGCTGCTGCTTTTACCCATATCTCAGGACAATTCAATGAAAACAATGCCCATCATTTAACCCCTTAATGACGTTGATGCCGCTGGCATCATATAGTTCTTTCAGACGTGGGCAACGAGCATGACGTCAGCGCCGGAGAGCAAGAAGCTATTTGGAATTTGAAGGACACGCGTAACTAGGTTTCTGTCGATGCTAAGTGACTAATTGGCACCTCTTTCATCCCTTACCACCACTCCGTGCTAAAAATAGCCTACAGATGCTGCCTACGCATCATGGAGTCTGCAGAGCAATTATGTTCCCTCAGCCAATCTGATTCTGCGGTCTTCCTTTAGTTTCTGCTCATTGTGTGCATGCTGAGCGTACTCTTGACACCCCCACTTATATACGTGATGTTCTAGATGAACCAATATCTTGTTCACAGGAGTGTTCAGAAGAGTGGGAAGCGGAAGTTGGATTTTGGGGGGAATCATGGAATTCCAGCCAAACGGTCTGTCCAAATCATAATCTGATTCACAGTTGAGTTATACGGATGATTTTCTACAACTTTCATTCAATGAAATAAAAAAACAAAAATTTACAAAAAAAATTTTTCGAGTTTTACTGCTACTTTGGCTCTCTGTAGGCAGAAAATTTCCGGGTCAAAGATTATAAACTATATTTTTCAGACTCCATCGTGATAAAATGAGCAACTTTTCTTCAATAAATTTTAATGTATGTTGCACCAATAAAAGGTTGGAGTTTTGGGGGGAATCATGGAATTCCAGCCAAAAGGTCTGTTCAAATCATAATCTGTTCACAGTTGAGTTATACGGATGATTTTCTACATTTTTTATTCAATGAGGTTCATTCCAGAATGAAACAAAAAAATTACAAAAATTATTTTTCGAGTTTCACCGCAACTTTGGCTCTGTAGGCAGTAAATTTCCAGGTCAAAGATTATAAACTATACTTTTCAGACTCCATCGTGATGAAATGAGCAACTTTTCTTCAATATATTTTCCTGTACGTTGCACAAGTAAAAAGTTGGAATTTGGGGGGAATCATGAAATTCCAGCCAAATGCAACAACCTAGAAGGAAACTAATTTCACAGCAGGGTGCACCAGAAAATTTTCTATAAAACATCTTTTAAGACTTTTTCTCAGTTTCAAAGTGTGTTTTTCGCTGACATTTGCGTTATGGGGGACCTCCTGAGAGAAACTTTTGCGGTTAAATGGGGTTAAGGGTTAAATTTCTATTTTGGACAAATTTACTTGTTACTGGATGACACAGAAATGAAGAAAAAAAAAGAAAAATAGGAGAAGCATGTTTTTTACAAATACCTGAAGTATCATGGTGATGGTATCATGTCGATTTTCAATGGCAAGATGTAGTGGAGTCTTAGAAAATCTGCAAAGATTTTTTCATACTTAAAATCATAGGTAACAAAATTAATCATAACTGTACTTCAGACCCACTGAAGCCCTCTAAATAAAAATTCACACTCTGATCATAGTCTTTTTGGAACTTTTCCTTTTTTATAGCGTTTAGGATTATATGAGGGACTGCCAAACAACAGAAAGTGTATGAGGCTTCCATATGATTATGATACACCACTGATTTTGGTCAAGGCAGACCTTCTAATTATTCTAACGGTTCAATTGAACACAACCATTAAACTCCACAAGAAAATTCAAATTATGATTGATGTTAGACAAAAATTATCCATAGCTTTCATGAAATTTGAGTGGGATAACATGGAAGTCAAGACTGATGGTGAATACCTTAACAAATTCAGAAATGGCATAAATAGTATTCAGTTTAAAAGTACATCTGATGTTCTTCAGCTTTTCTGACATAAAGAACTACTAATCAATCTCTATTCACTGAAGCACCATTGATTTTGACAATAACCTTAGCAGCTATAAACATGTTGAAATCTTCTGATGAAAGGATTTTTAAGTCCACAGAAACCGTTGCATTCACTTACTTGTTTGCTAAATATGTTTGAGCTTTGTACCGCAACAGGAGACGCACTATTGAGGTGTGCCCTCTATCACAAGCCCAGTGTAAGGCTGTCATTCTTAACTATGAAAAAAGAGAAAGGAAAACAAGTGATGATTTCAAATATCTCAAGATTTTTTGGCTGGTATTAATAATGCAATAAAATATCCTTTTAATGTGAATCTTTTCTGTTTAGTGCAAATCTAATTTGGCTCATGATTCTCTGCCCTATGCTACTGCTAAGAAGCTATGCAGAGGCAAGCAATGGGTGTATGTATTTACCTAATTGTAGTATAAAGGCTTTGAGTTAAGATTATGTTGTCCGGTATCCACATGTTTTTATCCAACTTCTATTCAAATTAATGAATTTCCTTACCACATCATTTCTGCATCAGATATATATATATATATATATATATATATATATATATATATATATATATATATATATATATATATATATATATATATATATATATATATATATATATATATATATATATATATATATATATATATATATATATATATATATATATATATATATATATATATATATATATATATATATATATATATATATATATATATATATATATATATATATATATATATATATATATATATATATATATATATATATATATATATATAATTTAAATCATTAGATATTTTAGCCTTGATAAAACACTTAAATCATTTTAAATACAATATATTTAATTTTGATTTAAATCATGACATATTTACTCTGATTTAAATCGATTTAAATCACTTGATTTAAATCAAAACAACCCTGCTATTGAGGAAGTTGAACTTCATTACATCCTTTCTACATCTTGCTTTCCTTAATTTGTTTTCCTATCCCCTTGTCTTCCACTATCCCTTACTAGCAAGTCTTCCTTGCCAACTTTTATTTCATTAAAGTGATGCAATAGAAAACAGATTGAACAGTTTGATGGTCAGCTGCAGACCATCAAGTACCAAACCACACACTCCTCACCATATCACAGGCGTTAACGTTGACTCCACTCCTGAGTAGTAAGTGTACAATATCTGTGTGCCCTTCCGTAGCTGCCAGGTGCAAGGGAGTCTTGTCAACCTGGAAGCATATTTATTCTTACTAATAGTTTTATTTATTCTTTATAGTAATTATCTCAAAGTCAAAAAGTACAAGGCTCTAAGGCAGGCAGGTCGGTTTACCTTATTGCGAGCATCTTTGTTCATCCCGGCACTCAGGAGTCGATCACAGGTCTCATAATGACCATTTTGTGCGGCCAAGTGCAATGGACTGTTTCCAATTGGCTGGTAGTGGAAAGAAATAAAGTAAAATTACATGATGGACAAAAATGCAGATGCATGTTTCTATTTCAAAACATCTACAGGTATGTACTGGGTACTACATTATCTCCATCCAATAGCCATAAAACCAGATCAGTATTATCAAAATAATGTCCATCCAATGGAATTTAAAACCATATTAGTAAACCATTCAAATCTTGCAATATAAACCACTCATCTATTTTACTGACATGTAAATCCAAGTAACCAAAGTAATATACATACTCCATCTGATGCAAATGGTGCTCCTATGGCCATCAGTCTTCTCACTTGACTGGTATCACCCACTTTGGCAGCCTCCAGCAGTTTCTTGCCCAACTCTGTCAGTGTGGTCACCTGGGAGGTGTCTCGCTGTAGACCTGACACCACAGGAGGGGGTGAGGGCTTACTGTTGGCCAGCCCTCCTCTCCCTACAAAGCAGAATATATATGATTACAGCAAAGTAGTCCACTAAAATAAAAACAAGATATATCTGAGGTTAGCGCAGGAAAACAATACTCTTCAACACATGATACAATCCCAGATTACTAACATCAAACAAGCATGAAAGGAATAATGAGATGTTTTATCACAACCACCCATAAGGAGACAATGTCCTAATAAACAAAACTCAATCACAAAATTTACAAAACATGACCTTTTAATACAATGGTTAAAGAAAAAAAATCTCAATGAGAAACTTTGAACACTGACTAGAAATGTTTTCAGTTAGTCATTAAAACTATCAGCCACTTTATGAGGGGCAGAATAGAGAATCAGCTAAAATTATTGTGAAGTGTGCTGCTAACTGCAAATGGCTTCAGTTTAACAATATTTTGATATTACTTCACATTCTGAGGTAAGATGTTACTTTCTGTACTAATGCATAAAACCTCTCTCATCCCAACAAGCAACTCACCAGAAACCTGTGTGACTGGCCGAACATTTCCCTGAGCTAGGGTGAGCTGGGGGGAGCTGCCACAGGTGCTGGTGGACGGCCCAGGATTATTACTGATTTCTAGATGTCCAGAATCAGTGAGCGTCAAGCATCCAGATGACAACGCCTTGGCTACCGTCTCCAATTCACTTTTATCAAGCAGCTGTAAATAATATGCAAGTTAAATGCATCACCCTATTCTAATCACAGGATGTCGGTAATAAGAGATGTAGGTAGTATATATAATGCTGACTAATCCTGAATACTACAACATTCAGACCCCAAGCCCCTCTTCTTGTTGGTAAAACTTCAGTCTTTCACCAACCTCACTCTGAGTTGCCAGGTCTCGCCAGTCACCACCTGGGCACACCGCCACTCCATAAGACGAAAAGGGTAACAACTAAGTATCAAAATTGTTTAAATCTAACAAATCAAAATAAAACTAACCCTCAACGGGAGGACCTTTGCCCCACTTCAACCCCACCATCTGCTACAGGGGGATTTGCCCTATCAAGCCCCCCTTACATTTTAGTTAATGGAAAAAATATTATCGCAGAAATGAGTAATTAGTGACAAAAAGGATTGGGTGTGTTGCGAATGAGTGGCAGAACAGGGAGAGATGGAGGCACTTCTGCTGCGGCCACCCCCTGGAAGGAAGTTCCCATGAGGGAGCAGGGCATCGGAGATATAGATATAGATAGATAGATATAGAAATGACACTAGGAAATGGTGATTAGCACATTGAGATATATCAGAAAAAAATCAAGTCAAGCACTTGAGTGAAGTTGGTAAAATATCTTTATGTTTTAGAGACAGCCTCATTATTTGATATATTATGCATACATTACTATATTATCGTGACGTGGTATGAGGATTTCTCTTATTGAAGCATCTGGCAGCCCTACAGTCCCTCCTACCACCACCACCATGGCGGGCGCAGGCGGGCATGACTGACATAAATATTTACAACAATTTTTTTATATCACAAGAACGAGTGATTTCCGACGGCAAAGCAATACGGCAATGTGTTGTTTGGACACGGAACCCTTCATAGAGCACCAAGGTGTTCGTGAGTGTGAAAGTGGTGACACTATAGAATAATACCCATTTTCGGTAAAACTAGGGAACAACTACTACTCCCCCTCCACCACCCCAGCCCCCCCTACCCCCCAAGACAAGCCTGGGGAACTGTGGGGAACTGGGGTTTGGGGGGGGGGGAAGCCAAAATCACTGAAAAATGGGCTTCCATAATATCCCTAGAAAAATCCCTAAATTAGGGAAAATTCCGTTCTCGAAAGTAAAGAAAATCCCTACCGTATACTCTCACACGCATGGGCTAATCGCTAACCAAGCATACCATTGCTAACCACCCCAAAACAGCCCCAAGCCATGACTCAAGGTCATCCAGGACTTGGGCTGAACAGGCCCGGGCTATACCCGGCCCTCAACACAGCAGCCGTTAGGCTGCATGTTCTAAAAAAAAAAATAACCACGCGTGGTGGACCTGGTCTCACATGCGTGGGCTAATCGCTAACCAAGCATATCATCGCCAACCAAGCGTACCATCGCTAACCAAGCGTACCGTTGCTAACCAATCGTACCATCGCTAACCAAGCGTACCGTTGCTAACCAAGCGTACCGTTGCTAACCACGCGTACCGTCGCTAACCAAACGTTTGTAGAAAAAAATATATTAAGACCTAGTGATGTTTCATAAGGTAATAATGAATGCGAGCTATTTTGCGGTGGTCGTTAGCTCGATTAATCCCTGTAGGGAACAGTGGTTTTGGTGGTGGACGGCCAAATCACTGAAAAATGGGCTTTCAAAATGTCCCTACAAAAATCCCCAAAATTGGGAAAAGTCCCTAGTCTCTAAAGAAAGGAAATTCCCTAACATATACTCTTGTAATATATTCCAATATAACGTAGCACCCGCTGCAGCGGGTCTGTTGACGAGTGTCGGGCGTGTAATTGGATGGTCAGCGTAGTTGAACCCCCACCCCACCACCCCCGGCGCCCCAATCCGAAGTCGAGCAACTCTTGGGAAATGTCATGTTTCATAATTACATATGGTACTGCAATACTGACAGTTAACCCATCCATTTCTTGTAAGTTGATACTAGATCATTTTTACCGAGTAGTTTAGGGTACAAAATAAAACAGATTTGTGACAGCTGTCATCCCGCACTGACGCTCCTGCTGTTAACTGACCCGGGAGTGACCTACCGACTGCTACGTATCACCCTGGCCTCCATTTTACTCAAACTCCACTAGAAGTATCACGCGTTGAACAATACCCGTTTGTTTTCTGACACACGCTTGTCACAGCTTCATGTGACCGTGAATCACAAGCGCACGTGACACGCCCGTGTCAATGTTGGACACGGTATTGGGATAGTAATCGGTCCTTTTGTCAACCTACATGCATACCAATAAAGAGGTTAAATACTCAGTTAAAACTTACCGAGAGATGAAGTAGACTGATATTTTGAGGGCGTGAGAGTGTCGGGCCTTCCATCCATTATGGCGGCTTGAAAACAACTAACTTCAGGAACCCACCATTAGGTGCCGCTGCTGAAACACCCTCGCGTAGTAAAATTTCACGAATGGATTCCTTTAAAATCAGAAAATACAAATAGCTGTGGCAGTAGTTGCTTTAATATATAGAAGAAAATAACATAGAACTCTTAAAAGACCATTTTTTGTCTGAAATCGTTATAATCCATGCACGTTCTGGATATTACTGACTTAGGAACTAGTTTCTGTGGTGTAGTACTGGCAGCTAAGAGGCTCAGTCTGCCCACAGAGCCCTTGTGTCATACAACAACACTAGACTCAGAAATTTTCAAGGCACCCCCACATAATCAAGCCGTTTACGCAGTAAATTGGGACGACCAGTAACTAAAACCTTCACAAATGTGAAGCAAAAGAAGTATCCTATGCAGTACCCATGCTATTTTTTTGGTATATTAGAAGCAGTTGTTAGCTAGATTAACCTCATTTTCCACCTATACCTTGTCAGCTTGTTGGAATAACCCAAAGTAAATAAAAAAAAGGGACAATTTACCGTTTCACCCAACCAACGATTTTCTGACGTGGTACATGTTTTTGTGGTGATAGATTTAGTGAATTACACGATTTTGTACCTCATTTCCGTCGCAAATGTCTACTTTTCGAGTTATGCCTCTTTTCAAGTTATGCCTATTCCCTTCCCCAGGCCTTCCGTGAAAACCTTGCACACTTTTCACACATCCGCCACACTGGTCTTCCCTTCCCCCCGGCGGCCCAGCAACGCCCACCAGGCCACAGGGCGCTAGCCGGGCCGGGGATTGGGGGTTACCATATTACTTTATCCTTACACAGCTAACAGCGGGCGTGGGAGTGTCCCGTCATGGTTTACTGCAGGGCGCCAAGACGCAGGGGGAGGGGGAGGGGCACTTGTAAACAGGAAGCCACCCTCACGCCATCTTGAACGGAAACACGTCCCCCCAGCACCGCCACTCCTCGCCCCGCCACACTCCCCGCCACTTACAATTATCTGGGATTTGTTCTTGTCCATCTCCGAGGTCAGCACCGGCCGCCATCAGCACCAGCAGCATCGAGAAGCAGCATGGCAGGAGAACCCGTGTGGCGTGCGCCTGTCCGTCCGTCACCCTCCCCAGGTGTTGTGGGAGGCAGCTTGCACGGGCAAAATAGCTCGCGGAGAGAGGTCCAACTTGCTTATTTTTTTTCTCTATTTACTCACCGCTATCGTTTACTTCAGTTTAGGCTCCAGTGTACGGCACAAACATCAGAACAACACTTTTATTAATCAAGAGAATGCTTTATAACAAACGAACATGGCAGATTTTAGAAAGAATTATTACCCCACGTTGATGGTCACTTAGCTCATGCTTATTTGGTCTGTTAGTCTGGTGTGTTGTTGTTTTGTCGACAATATCAAACATCACAAAGATCACAACTGGACAAACTAGAACAAAACCAGGCAACTTAAAGGGTAGTGGACAACAGAGCGACTTATTTCTGCGAGGAGTTATTTCTCGCAAAAGCGGCATGACAACCCTATATAATGAAGTGAACCTCGCTAATACGACTTTTTGTCTGTAGTCTTTCTCAGCTGGGTTGCAGTGAATAATGAAATGTTTCCTAGCATAGCAATGGTATGGAAGGACTGATCTGATGGTTTTATGTTTCTTAATTGTGATCTAAACCTTACACACGGTAGCTACATTTAAAGAAGCCTAGACACGACGGCGGGCTTTTCGATCTTATTACGGATAAGACTAATATACAGACATGGGTAGATAGATATAATTAATCTTCAGCCTTTCAGATGCTCGATATTATCATAAAATTTCAGTTTGGTCTGATAAATGTGAGATGCCCTTTAACTCTCATTCAAGAATAAAGATATACTTGCTCTGTAGGGGAGAGCGGTAATGATTCGGACAGTGGGATGGTCCGGACATACCACTTATTGTAAAGTGTATGGGACTGAGTGCTGCGAGATTTTGTGTGAATGTGCAAAACTTTGTTGCCTTGGCCCACGAAGGGACAACCACTCCCTCAGAGCTGTTATTTTCAATGCAAGTCCTATTTTATGTTTTTTTGCATCTCGTATGTAATATTTTCAGTGTGTATCATAAGCTCTCACTTCAAAAACGTGCCAATTAACGAGATGTAAATTATTTCGGTGACGCAGCGATGCACGGCGAAGGTGTTGCTGTATAACACGATCACCCAGCTCTCGTGTTGGTAGTGTGACCACACGTTTGCTTATTATAGTCGTGATGATTCGGACGGTTGATTTTTTCATGATTTTTATTAAATTTATATCAATTTAAACATTTTAGGTGTTGCAACAGTTATAAAAAGGTTAATTTGATTGATTTATATTCAGATATTATGCTTGTGAGAAGGAAGCCATAATACCAAAATTTTTAAGATATTTCTTGTAGTTCTCCTTTTATTTTTTTCCCCTCTAAATACTGAGAGGATACTTTTGTCCTTATACAAATGTTTTGTAGAAGATATAATCTTGTTTATTAGCCAATCAAACTTAAGTTATATTAATATTATGGCGAGTATTATGAGTGTCCATACCATCCCACCTCCCTGGCCGAACCATCACCATGGGTGGGGATGGTTCGGACGATTTAGAAACTTGTCTTTCATCGCCTACATCTGAAAACTGGAAATAGCTACGAGTGTCATATTAGCAGCCTAAAAAGCCAAATGATGTAGGAACATTTTGAGATCAACAAAATTACACTATACTTCTTAAACTTCTCTCTCTAAAAAGTGTCCGAATCATACCAGCTCTCCCCTACATAATTAAGTCCAACCCCACTTGGAATATGTGGTATGGTTTTGGTCTCCCCACTATGTGAAGGACATTGCTAAATTAGAAGGTGTTCAACGTAGGGCAACAAAATTGATATAAGCCAGGACTGTAAAAAAAAATGTTAAGTTTACATTAAAACGAGATATTATACAGGAGAGGACCACCATTCACTAATTACTTACATTTTTTAACTGAAATCTTGGCTGCATCTACTCGTGTCCAGTAATAAACGTGGGTTTTCTTAGACAATGGAGGGGGTCAACCCCTTCTTGCAATAACCATTGTTTAAGTGTTGCCTATCAAGTAGGGTAAATCAATGCTTAACACGTTTCCCAAAAAGTGAAATGCTACTGCAGCTTGTTGCTATTGGCAAAAATCTTGTAACCAGTTATGAGATCCTTGCTATTACTAGAAGAGTTCTATGAAGACATGGCAGAAGCAATGGAGATGCATAAAACCCACCTGTCAAGATTTAAGGGAGACTTATAGACCAAAGTTCAAATTAAAATTGTTGGTGAAACAGCAATTAGTAATTTTGAAGTTGTAGCAAGAAATGAGAGGGGAGATCAACTCAATGAAAGCAGAAAGAAGTAGGCTTAGATAAGCATTTATTTTCTCATAAGAGTTTATGGGAAACATGCCTAGAACTGCCCTAATGGAGTGATGAAAAATGCCACTTAATGAATGTCAAAACTTCAGTAGTCATGTGGCCACTCAGGAGGCAGTGCAGATTTAAAATACAGAAGGGTACTGGGATGAATGAATATAAACACCATACAGTACAACTGGAATGGACTGATACTTTCCAGTTGTTCTGTCTGCATATTTTAATACATTACTTTGGGAAACCATTCAACTTGTTTAGAGAGATAAACAAATATCTTTATTGCCTCTATATTCATTAAGTTTCTTGCTATGTCCTCTTATACGCCTCCATGGTCTAGTGGTCAGCGTGCCTGGCTTCTACTCCGCGGGCCCGGGTTTGAATCCCGGCCCGGGCAGTCGGCGTGCAGCTCACCCAGCTCTTCATCCTCCCTCTCGGGCTGGTCAATAAATGGGTACCTGGGGAAACCTGGGGAAGGTAAACTGTGGTAACCCAGATGTCACACTGGCCCTGTGTCCCGGGGTAATGGGCTCCCTCCCACCACAGGCTCAAGGGCCAATGTTATGGAGATGAGCACCAAGGCCATGCGCTGCTACAGCGTATGCCCCCAACTTTACCTTACCTTTATGTCCTCTTAATGTTACCTTTCAAAAGGAGATATAGTAATCATTTATTACACTTTGTTCTTTACCTGTCACACAAAGGTATAAGAAAGTCATGTCTTCCATTTTCACTTTTCTTCTAATGCTGGCAGGTTAATATAATGTTTTTCTAGTATTTTTATATGATCAGTTTCAGTGGCCATCATGTAATACTCCTTTCTCTCAAGTCCCCCCCAAATATCAAATATGGCTCTGCTGATGACAAAAATTAAGCATATGATCCTCTTTTCCTGCTCGGTGGCCCCTCCAAAGATTTCCTTAGAACAGACTTTCCTTTTCACAGGTCTGTTTTGACACACCATATTCACCCTCAACTGCTATGCCACTACAGCCTTCCTTTATCTGTGCTTCCTCCTACCTACAACTTCAAAGCTTTCAAGAGGAGAGTATCAAGACACCCCTCCACTTGATTCTGACTTTTGACCCTCTTTCAGCTATTCTTACTATCAGCTATTTGCAGAAGCTGTGCCAGTGTGATTTTTTGTTTAATCCTTATGATGCCCTTGAACTGCCTCTTTTACTGTAAATTAGTAATAATAATAATAATAATAATAATAATAATAATAATAATAATAATAATAATAATATAAATAATACAAAATAAACACTTACAAAGGTTACTTTTTCCAAACATAATGGCTTAGATTGATTAAGATAAATACATATCTTACATTTATTATAGTCTTACAGAATTAAAATTGTAATTTATCTTTTAATGACATGTAATAACTTTCAGTATCTAATTTCAAAATTTCAATGAAATTATAATAACAGCAAAATGCTTTTGGAAATATATTATAATTACACTGTGTATTCATTTGAGAGAGAAGCAACTATAGTCAGTTCCACAAGAGCTGGCAGGGCTATAAAGAGAGGGACTTGCAGACTTGGCATCATTGCTTAGGTGATGGTACTGCACGCTCATTGGCCAATCCTTAACTTGTACTAACGTGCATATAATTTACTTTGTATTCTTACAAAAACCCTTTTTGAGCTATAACATAACAGACTGCATCAATAAAAACTAATGCAATAGTATCTTTATTGATAAATATGTGCCTTTTGAACTATTATAGATAAATCTGAAACAACATTCATAACAAAACTAAGTCAGAACTGCACGTAAACAGGCAACATCCAGCGAATGTTAAGGCTACTTTTTTTTTACCTATTTTTCCTACTACTACAAAGTGCTAGGCTACAGTTAACACAGTGTCGTTCGTTAACTCATTTATTGTAAGATATCTTGGTATATTTTTAGTCCTGGTTTAGTCATAATGTGTAGTGATGCTGCGTAGTCATAGCATAAACATAGGCCAAAGGCAATAGCCTTCTCTTTTCTTTCATTAATCCTGAAATTTATTTCCATTATTTGAGGGTAATAAACTAATTAATAGCCATAAGGAAGAGCGATTATAAGAATAACTACATTTCCATACCAACAGTGTTGATTTAAAGGGATAGCAGAGAGTGAGAGATAGTAGGCTATGTCACGGCAGGTTAGATCTAGTAAACAACAGACAATGAGCGGGCAGACTGTCACCCAAGCAATGATGCCAATTCCACGAGTCCATCTCTGAAGGATTAGGCTCACCAGCTCTCATGGAACTGACTTTAATCTCATTCTGGAGAGAAAGAAAGTATGAAAGAGTATCATTGCATAAAGGAATTTAAACAGTTCATATTTTTTTCACACAATTATAATTTCTTTTTCACAGATATATAATATAGTTGCTTAAGCTATTTCAACAGATAATATCTTTGTTTATCACATAATGGAAACAATCATCACTTTTGTTTTCCATAAATGACTAAAAGCTTGTTAATATCATCCATGTAAATTTACATTATGCAACCTTATTCCTCTTCAGTTTAAATGCACATATCAATGAGCTATGCTTTAGTGATTTATTCTGCAACAGGGCTCAGAAAATTTGATTTACCCCTATTCCTTCATTATTCACCACTGCAAAACTCATTGACAATGAGATCTATCACATGTACTATACATTGAGGACTTCTTCATGGTGTAGTGGTTACCATGCCTGGCTACGAATCAGTTGGCCCAAGTTTGAGCCCAAAGCAAGGCATTCAGTGCCCATCTCACCCAATTGTTCATTCTCCCTTCTAGACTGACTGATAAACGAGTTCTTAGGGAAACCTCAGGAAGTAAACTATGGTAACCCAAATGTCACACTATCTCTGTGTCACAGGCTAGTGGGATTTTACCCTCCAGAGGCTCAAGGCAAAAACGGTAATGAGCACCGAGACCATGCACAGCTTATCTCATTCCCCCAACTTTACCTGCCCTGTCATCAGTCACCCCATTCTTGGAAAGGCACAGTGGGGAGCCAAAAGGGCCATATGACCACTTGGCAGCTTATTATTTACCAAAAAATTTGCCTTTTGTGATACTTGTATTCTATCAACAAAGTTATGTAAAATTTAGGCAAGAGACACCAAGAAAATAAAGAACAGACCATAACTGAATGCTCAACTGGACCCTATCTGATAAATCTTTAGTTTCAAAACTTTTAAAATTTCTTAAAAATATGGATAACAATAACAAGAAATTAAGACAATAAATACTTAAATGAGCTGACAATTTGTTTGGTCTGGTGTCTCTGTAGGCTTACTGCAGCCTTTCTGCCTGTCTCAGGAGCCATTAGTTACCTCTGCATGGTTACTGACTCCTGTTTCATCTCCCTCTGCAAATTACAAAACAAAATATATCAATAATACTTGCATTTTAATTCTACTTTGCAAAGTCATACTTTAGCTCTTTCTACCAAGATCTGTCTACAGCTCTGATATATGTCCCTCCAGGAAGTCCCTTTGAGATGAACATGGAATCAGCACTTCCAGGTCTCCTTGTTCATACACTCCCTTTTAGCAACATTCACCCACCCACTTCCTACTTCCCTCCTTCAAGTATCCTTCACTTATGTCAATCCACCTTACTATTGAGCTCTCTACCACACATTACCCTTCTATTTGACTCTTATAGACCCTCTTCACAAAATCATAGCATTTTTCACATTTCTGTTTAAAATGTCCGTGTCCCAATCAAACGCAATTTTATATTCATTAGGAGTTTTGTACTGGATTTATAAGATAAAAAAAATTATTTACCTTGTTTTGGAACAAACTTGAGGGAGTGTGAGAATATTCAGAACCGTGACATATTGCCGTCTGGACCATCCTTTACAAATTCATGGCCTAATCCATTACCACACTTCCCACACGAGACCTAGAAAAAGAATGTAATGAGTTAACCAGTCAATGAAGTCACCTTCAGAATTCCCACACACTATAAGAAAACATAAGTAAACAAATTAACAAATATTAGGCGTGGCACGTCCATGCAGTATATGTGAACAGACTCTGAGCCAGTTGCCAAACCCCTTTGAAGGGTTAACCCAATATCTATATAGGGGAAGTTTGGTAAATAAAAAATTAAAATCAGTCAGCCGTGCACAGCCTGTCATCTAGAGCCCTCTATGCCCAACTCACTACACTGAGCCTTGCACATCACTTGTTATTTTGCACCATTTCCAGCTTATGTTGATCTTGCTGATGCCCAAACACAAGTTTTAAATAATTCAACACTTTACTACAACAACTGATACAGTAAATAATATCGTTACAATATATAATAATATAACAATAATTTAAGGCACTAATATTAACCTCTTCAATCTCACAGTGCTGTCAAAGGTTGTTTCCATGAGTCCCAAGCTCATACTGATAGTATGTATTGAAAAAAAATACAATTCAGTTTTTTCATCCTGGGATATTCCTCCAGAAACCAAGGATATTTATACTATGTTTTGAGATATTCTCACAGTGATGTCCTGGGAGACTAAAGGTTAATAGTTCTTAGGTAATGGATATACAGACCAAGAATTGCACAAGAAGTGTTTAAGATGATGTTCCTATAAAGGTAACAGAAAAAATTGCCCCATAAGGACGATCAAATATATTAGTCCCAAAGGTGTCTTGATACTCCCCTCTTGAAACAGTTGCACTCATGGGTAGGAGGAAGTACAATAGTGCCTGCAATCATATAACTTTGGGAGAACTTATGTATACAGCAATAAAAATGTTATTTCTCTAACCTTTAGAGCGCCTAGCCTGTCCTCTTCAGGAACTTTTTTCAGAGAGTTGGTGTGGATGGGGCGAGTAAAGGCTGGCCAAGGAGTGCCATGCTCATACTTAGCTTGGCTGGAGAAGAGCTGGTTACTGCACTCTACACAAACGTACACACCTGCAACCCACTCATTATGAAGCAAACAGAAAAACACATCCTTACCTTAGTATTAGTTAAGGGAAAATAACTGTCCATTGAATACAGGCAGAGAGAAAAAAATAGAGGGGGAGAGACAGGAAGGATATTGGTAATGAACTACTAGTGCAGCACAGTCACAGACTTGTTCTATGATCAGTGACATTTCTTTTGCATTGTTAACAGTAATAGCCTTTTAAGAAGCTCCATATGAATGTCATGTCTGTTTCTGCATGGCTTTTAAGAGACTCTCTTTGACTGTTTGCTCAGAGTACTACTTTGCATTTACCTACCACAGTAGCTTTCCTTCCTGGCTTGTTTCCATCTTAGTGAAATGCATCCACTACAAAATATATACTGATTTGACTTTTTGATTACTCTCCATGGCTAAAATATATATATATATATCTATATATATATATATATATATATATATATATATATATATATATATATATATATATATATATATATATACGTATATATTTCTTGACAATATGTAAAGTACACCTGAAAAAAATGTCAAATCAATATACTATATTATCTATTCGAGCAAATTATTTGAGGGAAATATTTTGTAACGGAACTGAATGAGTTCATGCAATAAATATATTACTAAGATGTTACCTTCAATGCTAATTTACTTTCTTTTCTTTTTTGTACAGAATCTTGGCGAATAGTTTTAACAAAGGCTGGCCACGGCGTTCCATGCTTATATTTCATTCTACTTGAAAACAGTTCATGTCCACACCTTCGGCACACGTAAATGCCTGTAAAGTTTTTCTGTCAGTAACACAAACACATAACGCCACTTCAAAAATTCTCTCTAACACTTTCTTGAGTGGGGGGAATTGACTGAAAAATAACTGAGTGTATTGCATTAACATTTTTTCTAAATATGACTTTAAAGCCACCCCATATATATATATATATATATATATATATATATATATATATATATATATATATATATATATATATATATATATATATATATATATATATATATATATATATATATATATATATATATAGGGTTTCCAATAGTACGGTTTCAGTTTTATTCGGATTGTCATGTAAGAATTTTTTTTTAGAATTTTTAAATTTCCCGCTCGTCGCACCAAGTAGCCATGGTGTGAGTGGCAACACTGTTCTACCAAAACACCTGCTGAAAGCACCCCAAAGCATTCGAGATAGGTGTTCACCTTGCAGAAGAATTCAGATTTAGGAGAAGTTACGTTGAGGTACGGAGAGCATATCACGTGAATGAGAGCAGTGTTCACTGTATCTATCATAGTGTAAAAAAAATTCTTGCCGCAGTAACTGCCAATGCTCCAAGAGTGCTGCAAGAGTAAAGGTAAAGGCCGTCCTTTTACTAAGCCTCGTCATTGCTATGGTAACGGCGCCTCACTTGCTGCAAAATGGGGTACGCTGATCTTCCTGATGCAATGGAAGCACTTATGTGTTTGTTTGGGCCGCCATATTTGCTGATGACGGGGGTCCTGAGTCCCTAACCCCCGTACTATTTGAGGGACTACTGTATATATATATATATATATATATATATATATATATATATATATATATATATATATATATATATATATATATATATATATATATATATATATATATATATATATATATATATATATATAGAAGAAATTGTACGCTCTAGATTATAGGGTAGTTGAAAGGGTTAAAAGTGGTAGCCATTCGAGGCTTGCGTGTCAACAGGGAACCGTCATGTAATGTTTCATGATATCGGGCAGGTTTGACTGTGTCGCCAGTGACCAGTTGAGTGAGTGCCAAGGATGACTGAAACCGCTGTGTCGAACTCACGCCACGGTTTATTGTACAGTGGTCAAACCTGCAATGATATCATGAAACATTACAATGTGAGGTACACTACACCTTATCTCTACATTTTCCGGGATGGCAAATCCCTACAGTCCGACATATGAACATGAATGTAAACTTTATCCTTATATTCGTGGCAGGACAACCTGCATCTACTCGCCGTTAACATGAATGTACTTGTACACTTGTGGGAGGCAGAATAACCTTAGACGTTAAGGAAACGACACAATATTGTGGAATCAGGAGATACTTAGACGCTTAGACGATAACAGAGAAAGAGATACGCACAATGCGGGGTTAGTCAGATTACTCCTTCCAGTTCCATCAACGCCGTGTTAACGGTATGAACGCCAGCCTACTACCTTTGTCCTCCGCTCAGCCCGCCATCGGGATGACGGTTCCCTGTTGACACTCAAGCCTCGAGTAATGTATTTCACGCCCACCACATTAACCCCAGTAACCACGCTACCCTACATTAATCCTAGGAGGCATTACCCTTGACCCTAGTAGGTCCAATATATGGGCGAAGACGGTCCTGATAAGCTGCCGACGTAAAACATACACCACTGACCTTTAACCCTTTCACACACCATGGCTGCATTCTCATACATATATATATATATATATATATATATATATATATATATATATATATATATATATATATATATATATAATATATATATATATATATATATATATATATATAGGGAGGGGGATGATGGTGATGGTAGTGATGATGATGAGGATGCCGGGCTGGTGGTGGACGAAGGTGTGTTGGAGTAAGTACAGCAGTTCTGCTACCTAGGGGATGTGTTGGACTGTGAAGCAGGAGTGGAGAGAGCAGTGAGAGCAAGGGTAGCAGCTGCATGGGATAGATGGTGAGAAATAGCCAGTCTATTAGTGAACTGCAACATAGAATTGAGGAGCAGAGGAAGGGTTTACGAGGCCTGTGTGAGAAGTGTTCTTTTGTATGGAGCAGAAACATGGGCACTGACGAACAGACTGATGGATGTTCTGTGCAGTTGTGATCACAGGATGCTGAGATACATGGCAGGAGTGAGGTGGCAGGATGGAAGGTCAAGCGGTGAAGTGGCGGAGATGTGTGGGGTTGAGGACCTTTCTGTTAAATTGAGGCAGAGAAGATTGAGATGGTTTGGACATGTGAAAAGGGCAGAGGGGGGCGTGTTAAATGAGGTATAACTCGAAAAGTAAACATTCGCGACGGAAATGAAGTACAAAATCGTGCAATTCACTACATCTATCACCAGAAAAACATGAACCACGTCAGAAAATCGTTGGTTGGGTGAAATGGTAAATTGTCCGAGGCAGCTCAAGTGCAAAACTAAAACCACAACAAAAAAGTCTGCTAGATGCTGCTGAAAAAAATAAAGAAAAAGTAGACAGTTGCGACGGAAATGAGGTTCAAAATCGTGCAATTCACTACTTTTATCACCAGAAAAACATGAACCACGTGAGAAAATCGTTGGTTGGGTGAAACCGTAAATTGTCCAGTACCACTGACAGAAGTTGGGGCAGCATTTACTTTGAAACCGATATAAGGAAGTATGGCCTGCTATATAGAACCACTGACAGAGGTTGGGGCTGCTGGGCCACCAACACCAAGATTTCCACTTAACCACTGACAGAGGTTGGGGCTGCTGGGCCACCAACACCAAGATTTCCACTTAACCACTGACAGAGGTTGGGGCTGCTGGGCCACCAACACCAAGATTTCCACTTCCAATAACACATGACAAAGTATGACCTGCTATATAGAACCACTGACAGAGGTCATGGGTGGTATTTAATTCACTGTTGCGTCACTTAGTTTTCCATTTCCAGTTATATGAGAAGGTATGACCTGCTATATAGAACCATCGACAGAGGTCGTTGGTGGTATTTAATTCATTATTCTGAAAATTATATAAGAATTTAAAAACTGCTGGGCACCAACACCAAAATTTCCACTTCCACTAACATAACGTCACCGAGTGCTTGTGTAACCCATCGCTAGGTAATCCTCAAAGACAGCCACACTCACCTGGTTCAAAGTGGTCTTTGTACACCTCTTCTTTGACCCACGAACAAAACGCCATGGCTCTCTCTCCGCGCCTCTCGGCTCTTGGCACCAAAAATACTTCAGCTTTGGCGGTGGGCGGCGAGCGTAAACAGTAAACACCGTGTTACGAGAAATACCTCCTCGCAGAAATAAGTCGCTCTGCTGTCCATCACGCATGCGCACTGGGAAATAAACAGCTGGAAAAGACACTAACTTGCTTGTTTTCTTCTAATTTGTCCATGTGTGATCTTTGTGATGGGTGATATTGCCCGCAAGACAGCAACACACCAGACCATCGGACCAAACAAGCAAGAACTGAGTGAACATCAACCTCTGGATCTGGATCAACGTGGGGTTCTTTCTAAAATCTTCGCTATTCGTTTGCTGTAAGGCCTTCTCTTGATCAAAAGTGTTTATCTGATGTTTGTGCCATATATTGGGGCCGAAACAGGACAAGTAAACAATAGCAGTAAGTGAAATCTTAAACAAAAAGTAATGGAGTTGGACCTCTCTTTGCGAGCTATTTTGCGGCTGGGATCTGCACATGATCTTGATTTTGGTTGGACGTCACAGGTGACTTGGGATTTCTTCAATATCAGGACTTTATAACGGCAGTTCCTGTGAAAAGAAACAAAACATATAGAACAAACAGTATCCTATGTAAATGGGACAAAAATACTATTCCATACATCTTGCACGCCACGTACATTCCTTCCCTCCAGCATTCACTATGCCCAGGTATCAAGTATGTGCACCCACACTTATGGTAGGCTTAGTGCATCCTATGATCTGGTGGTGATGCGGCTAAGGCTGGGCTATAGATATTACTGAGAGGTCAGTGGGGCTGACCCTGTACCTTAATTGCCGCTTGTGTGCCAGGCCAGGGGGTCACACGCTCAAACACTATGTCCTGCAATGTTCTTCTATTAGTGCCTACCGCCCACAGGGCCACTGGGACCTGCCTGGGCTGGTGGGCTGGTTCATTAACAATAATGTACTTTCAGCTGTGCTTATACTGAGTATCATGGCATTTGCCTCTAGACTGCAGTCCATATGTACAGTCCCTTATGTCTGCTCCCTTGACTAAATCAAGGCCTTTATTTTTTTTTTTTTAGCACTTGTCCCCTACCATTGTATCCTTTTAGTTTCCTGGTGCTACTTATACATATGTATCCTTAGTTGTATGATCACACTCTGTACTGCCTGAGGGTTGGGATGGCATGCTCCTCCCTTCTCCTTTGTTGTTTTACTTGCAACAATAAACTATCAATCAATCATCAATCCAAGAACACTTTCACTATCTCAATCACTCGTCCATTCGTATTTCCCCTCAGCCCCAGCAGGAGTCAGTCCCTTATGTCAAGGCCTTTATTTTTTTAGCACTTGTCCCCTACCATTGTATCTTTTTAGTTTCCTGGTGCTACTTCCACATGTATCCTTAATTGTATATAATCACACTCTGTACTGCCTGGGGGTTGGGATGGTGCATGCTAGCCCCTCCCTTCTCCTATTGTTGTTTACTTGCAACAATAAAGTATCAATCAATCAATCAGGATATGTAATTAAATTAGGCAGCTGTTGGGTTGGCAAATAGCAGGTATGCAGTTGGTAATACAATTATTTGAGAAATATGTAGGAAAAGATACTGAGAAATATTGCTGTCTACCATATATCAATCTATACGTTTTCTCAAATTTCATTAACATTCATTTTCTACAACTTTACAGGGATAACTAATCCTGTCATCAATATCGTTATAGATAATATAGAAGTTGGTATAGTCTTTGTGTATTCTTACATATACATTGAGCCCTTTATACATTATTTATATTAACCATTGAATATAATTTTCCTGATCCAACAGTAATACTTCAATTAATATATCTATGTTAGCTATTTTAATTGATGACAGGATTAGTTACCTCTGTAAAGTTGTAGAAAATGAATGTTAATGAAACGAGAAAACGTAAGCATCGATATATGGTAGACAGCAATGTTTCTTAGTACCTTTTTTTTATAACATTTTTCTCAAATATTTATATTACTGTATACTATTTGCCAACTCAACAGCTGCCTAATTTAATTACATATCCTTAGCAATCAAAAAAGCGCAAAATCTGACATTGAATGAGTGACAAGATTAATAAGTGATGGTTTTCTAATACATTTTATATGGAGAGAGTGAACCAGATTGTATACGTGGTGCATTGTGGGTAAAACAAATGCTTAAGCTATCCTTATTATATAAGCTGAGCCACTGTAACACCTATATGAGAGACACGCGCCAGTCCTCGTCGACAGACCGACTTGGTCGGCTAGATTTCGATCGCCGACAGAGTCGGTCTGTCGGAACCCCGCGGTGCATTGTGGGTAAAACAAATGCTTAGTGAGCTATCCTTATAGAATACAAACCTTGCTCGCACCTGTCACACACTCTCAATACCTCTCGCTTCCTCTCATATGTCAGCTATTTACTACCTTTAAATGAATTTAATTAAATAACTGGATAATGCAATAAGGTCATATAGTGTTAAGATTGTTTCGATTTTAGGATAATAACAAATATTTTGTGTAAATACCAGGACACTTGACAACGCTGGAATACAACGTTGTCAAGTGTCCTGGTATTTATAAGAACATAAGAACATAGGAAAACTGCAAGAGGCCGGGTGGCCTACACAAGGCAGCTCCAGAATCCCCCCCCCCCCCTACTCACGATGGGTGAGGTATAGTTTCAGGGATTACAGGTAGAGGCTTGATCCTCGTTTACCTTCGGTACGGGCGTACGCTCCAGTACCCTGTCTCCTTAATGCACCCACACCTCACTGCCACCTGTCATCCCCGTCCATGTAGCTATCCAGTCTATTCTTAAAACAAGCTATCGTCCCTGCACTAACTATGTAATTGCTGAGTCTATTCCATTTCCCACCACCCTATTACTAAACCAATGCTTGCCTATATCTCTCCTAAATCTATACTTTTCTAATTTAAATCCATTACTGGCGCGAGTTCTATCCTGCTGGCTAATTCTCAGTACTTTACTTATATCGCCTTTGTTGTGACCCTTGACCCATTTGAATACTTCTATCAGATCTCCCCGCACTCTTCGTCTTTCTAGTGAATGTAAGTTTAGATGTTTCAACCTATTTTGATATGGGAGGTTCCTCAGCCCCTGAATCATCTTGGTCATCCTCCTCTGAACTGATTCTAGCAAGTTGATGTCCATTCTGTAGTGTGGGCACCAAAACTGGACAGCATAATCTAAGTGTGGCCTAACTAACGCTAGATAGAGTCTGAGAATTACCTCTGCACTCCTGTTGGTTACCGTCCTGTTAATAAAGCCTAATACCCTGTTAGCCCTATTCCTTGCACTAATACATTGCTTCCTTAGTTTTAGGTCAGAGTTCACTAACACTCCCAAATCCCTTTCACTTTTATACAAAATCTTTGTTATTATCCTAAAAACGAAACAATCTTAACACTATATGACCTTATTGGATTATCCAGTTATTTAATTAAATTCATTTAAAGGTAGTAAATAGCTGACATATGAGAGGAAGCGAGAGGTATTGAGTGTGTGACAGGTGCGGGGCTTAGCTGACCCCGCAGCCGCCACGCCCCGCCCACCAGCTTCTCATGGAACGTTATAATGTGTTTTGTCAATGATAAAAACAGGTGGCCTCGCGTGTCCTAAATGTATCATATAGTCTAGGAGCCAAATATAGAAAGTGACCGTGGCACGGAAGTGTATACAGCTGTTCTCTTCATAAAATGATTTTCTGATGTCTAGGCTAGGAGTGATTTCTAGCTTGAGTACGCATTTCAGGTATGGGGAGATTTTCTCCAAAATGGCCGCCAAGATGGCCGCCGGGCCCAAATTGACCTGCATCGAGAAACTGAAGAAAAACTGAGGCCAGTATCGCCTTTCAGTGTTTTCACACCATTTTACTTAACCCTCATTTTCATATATTTTTACTTACTTTACTGCTACAAATTTATTCCATTGCAATGCAGAATTTCCTCAGGAAGACGATGCTGATCTCACTTTTTCTTCTTGTCAATTTGTAGTGTCAGGAAATCGGGTAGGAGTGGAGTGCGTGTAGCTGTAAGCTTAGAGCGGTGGCGGCATCAATTAAGGCAGTGTATCCCGAAGCCAGCCTCAGACGCACTCTAGTTTATAATTTGAACTTTATGTAAAGTACTGCTTTGACAGTTCTTCGAGTGGCCACGTGGTGCGCTGCCCTTTTTTTTTTTTTTTTTTTTTTACATCTTTGCCTGTGGCGCCGGTAGGCTTGTTTTGGAGGGGCCTGATGGTATGGCCCAGCCCGTTGTGGCGCAGGCCAGTGTTTATAGTGGCGCCATCTTGCATTGGCTCATGCTGCCCTCCCGGAGCTCATCTTTAATCCTAGAATCTAGAGTCCGGGTTGATAAGTGGTCTTCTGGACAGCATGTGGCTAGTTTTAAGCCACTCGGCGGCGGCTGAGAAATCCCAGCTTGGTGGCACCGGACGGGGATTGAACCATTGAACTCGCGTCGTCCCGAACGCGGCGCCGTCACGTTATCCACTCAGCCACCGCCAATACGGTCCATTAACAGGGAAACTTTTTTTATATTTTAGGTTAACGCGTCTTCCATTTCCAACTCTTTGATCTCGGAATTTAATAACAAGAATTTGATATTTTCCACCTGACAAGAAATACTTAAAACAATAAAAATAAAAGTGTCATTTATGGAAAAAGTACAAAAATGCATAAATTAGCGGGAAACCTTTGGTAACATATACGTATTTAGGATAAATTGTATTATCTATTATTTACATTTATGTATCTAAACTGATCTACTATCCCCAGCTGAGTGGGGGAGCAGTTCTGTGCGTGTAGTATATCAGATATCTTATCAGATTTTGTCTTTCTGCACTGCTATTGCAAGTTCATGTATAATACATAAATAAAGTGTACGTTGAATTTAATTTGTTTATTTGTGTACACCTTAGTAGAGTCATTTTGGGGGTTTCACTGACACTGTTGACCTCTGTGTTTGGTTCTGGCGGTTGTGGCATGGACAAGAACCCGGAGTTGTGGTCACACCCACTAATGACATGTATTGAAATATTGATTTGCGACATGGTTTGGCATCAATCAATTGATGTTTTCGTTTCAAGCACACACCCTGGGGCATCATATAGCAACATATGCTGCTGCTTGGAGTTAGTTAGTCCTCTGTATCAGCACACTATACATCGTGAACATGGCGGTGTCAGCTTCGCTTGAAAACATAGGAGTTCAATGCCCTTGAAGAAATGCCTGTAGACGGATCTGTTCTCGAAGGTTTACCTAGCAGTAGGAAATATAAAGACATTCTTGATTGGCATCTGTTTCTGTCGACGCATGAATCGTTTACGCAAATGATCCTCTGCATTTGGGTGTCTACTCCAGGACGAAATCTACCATTTTCTGTCATCCGCCCCCCCCAGTTGTTGGGTCCCATCCTCTTCTTTCCATTCGCATTAAAGATAGAAAGACTCTCAGTGGTGACGATTGTGTTGCATGACATCAAGTTTGAGTGTCCCCCACACATCAATCAAACAAACAACGCCAGACAGTGCATGAACTCTGTCATTCAACGACTTGCTTTTTGAGTACACCTTTCATCCATGAACTCCTTAACTACTTCTTCTACCATCCTCCCTGGCGATCAACAGATCAAACGTAAGCGATTTTTGCTGCCTGAAGGCCTGAAGAAGGGACCGCAGTATGGTTTAACGTATCACATTCAAATTCTTCAAATTCTCTGAGACATGAACTGATATCCTGCAGCAGCAGTTCATTCCTTCTTTACTTTACTTGGTGCGCTCATCTCCTTTCTCTTTCTATGGCTTGGATTTGCGCTCTGATTGATGATTGATGTTGTTCACTCGATTGATGTTGTTCACGTTCCGGAGTATTTTTGAGCAGTTTGTTCGTTTTGCTAACCCTTTTTGAACGATTATTCAACGTTATTTCAATCCATATGTCTTATGACTCGTTCCATCAATCCAAATGTCGAATAGGCATTGACTGAATGCGAACATCCCTGCGCTGACATCTGCATGCCTGTTCTCTGCTGCTGCGGAGAGTTTTGCAGGACTGCGATGAAATCTGGCGATGAAATCTGATCGTGACGACCAATATATGTCGTTATCATCAGTTTTCATCCAAGGTAGCGTTTGTCAGCGCGTGTTTGTTGCTCAGCGCGTGTGTCATTTTCACATTGTTTACGTTTTATGAAAAGTTAGCCGTCATTTTTGGGAGGTACATAGGAGCTTTCCTTCCTGGTCTTCTAGTATAATGCAAAATCCAAAAAAAAAAAAAGGGAGAGGTTGGTCAACCCCCCCCCCCCCCCCTCTACTACCTTTGTCATCATCTGATTTTGGCATGCTATACCTTTCTGGAAAGCTGTATGTCGCGTGACCCTTGCCTGCAGGGAGGGGCGCTGCCTCCTGAAAGTCAAAAACTCCGCCTTGATATACTTGCCACAGGGCACGTGGCTGACACACTACCCAAGCTCCATCAACGCGCAAAGGCACTTTGCTTCCTTTCCGTTACCTGCTTGCAGTAAACTTTAGCATGTGGAGAGAAAATTAGTGTACAGTAATGATGCGAGGGTGGAGGGGCACAGATTCCATTGCTCGCCGTGCTACTCGATCTCTTGTGTTAACACTCTCTCTCTCTCTCTCTCTCTAGGCCTAGGATGTAGTTATTGTAATAAATGTTCTGTGCGATTCCAAGATATAGTGAAGATAATTCATCAATGATTACAGTTCAATAACTTATAGGCTTATTGTTGATAAAAAAATAACATAGTAAAGTACTAAGGCCATATTTTGCTTGAGGGTCAAAATGGTTTAGAGAATATTGTAGGAAAATGTCTTCAGCATATCATTAGACGTTTTCAGCAGTGTCATCGACAACTCAAACGATCTATAGCCCCGCTGCCTAACGACAGGCGCCACCGCCCGGGAAAATCTGTTGTGTACGTACATCACTCTTCAGCAGACAAGCACAGAGTGCACACCGTCGGAAGTAGGAAGATGGAGGAGTTCGACGATTTGTTCCTCGAGAATGACTGCAGATCACCTGTGCCTAATCTTTTGTATATGCCCCTCATTACTTGGATATATATTTTCTTGGGAAGAACTCCTTGACCCACCAAGAAGCTCATATGTTTTGACATTATGTTCTTTAACATCTAAGACTTCGCTAAGTTTCAATTTATGTATTTGTATCATTATTACTGTTATGCATACTTAATGAATAAAGTATTTGTTCAGCATATTCCTATACAATAATAGTTAAATAACAGTTTGTTTGCAGTCAGTTATCTTTTCATTATGTATATTAAAACAAGTAAAAATACTAATAAACAAAAACAACAGAAGGAAAGCAGTGAGGTAGAGGCCTGACAGCAGCCCAGGCTGACCAGATCGCGACTTACCCGACTGACATCATTAGGGGAGCGAAGAGAAACACGAGCCACGTAACAAATGTGGCCCTTGGAACGGTGATGAGCGGCCCGCCTAACCTATTTCACTACAGGGGTCCACAGGTGAAAAAGTGACCGGGAAAGGGGGAACGGGACAAAAGAAGATAGGAACCACTGGTCTAGCGGGACACTGCGTCGGGTGCAGCTCAGTTTCTCGATGAGATTATTGGCTTTTGAATATTCAAAAGTTGTGCTCTAAGAAATAATAGTTGTATACTACCACTTAAAGAAATAACTACTGCACAGATAAGCCTTCTTCCTGCCTTGGACAGGTTACTCTTGACAGGGTGTTCACTCATCGCCCTCGGCGTTGGCGTGTAATTTTCTCATTTCTTGTCCACATGTCTGCAAAATTACTTATCGAAGAACCTGTTGCTTGTTTCCGCACCCCATCACTCCACCACCTACATGACATTTTGGCAAACTTTTTTCTAGATATAGAAGTGGCGGATCTAAGGCTTCTATTTTTTCTCTCACCATGAAATAAATCGATCAGTGTATTAAGGAACCCCCCAACCCCTCCCCAAGATAGAGGCCAAAGCTGCCTGCCGCTTCAAGTGAGGGTTCCCTTGCCTTAAAGCTGCAGTGCCAGGCAACCTTACCACTGGCTCTTGTTAGCCGTTTCTCAGACACGCGTCCTCGTCGACTGACCGACTTGATCGGCTCGGCAGGCGCCAGCCGATAGTCGGTCTGTTGGCACTGCTATGGGCCGCTATTGGCAAAGGCCTGTGCTCCCCCTTCTAGTAAATCTAACACCAACAAGTTTACGTTAGATTGAAGTGACCCGAAAATTTATGCAACCCGACATCAGCTTCTAGGATTTGCAAAGACAACCTTCCATTCTAACTTGTAGTGGTGCAGAAAGATTTATAATAGGCTTTTCTATGTGACGGTTGGTTGATAACCACAATATTGATCTTCCTCTACCTCTGCAAATTGTTTCTTGCAGGGCCGTTTGCCACCTTGCTTAATATCGATGGCACGAATTCATTCATATTTCCATTCTCTAGGAAAACATGAATTAAAAATAAAACGGGTTACTGAACTGCACTACAATTTAAAAAGAAAATTAAGAGGATAAAGGAATGTGTATTAACTTCATGATTTATTGATGAAAAGTGAGTAGACGACTAACACTGAATATCAGCCTGGCGTCAACATTCAATACAATGAAATCACGCAAACGAATCTCATAAAGCAATATGAAATTAACCTTTATTCAAGTTAACATACATGTTCCTACACTAAACAATGCAATGACTGCTGCTATGGTTCTTTCAAGTGCGTGGTAGGAATGTTACAACTGGCCAGAGTTGGCAATAACAATCTTGGCGGAGGTGCTGCCATTAGGTGTACCGTATCCCTCAACCTGGCGAACAACATCCATGCCCTCAACAACACTCCCGAAGACAACGTGCTTGCCATCCAGCCAGGCAGTCTTGACAGTACACAGGAAGAACTGGGAACCATTGGTGTTGGGTCCAGCATTGGCCATGGACAGAATGCCAGGGCCAGTGTGACGAAGGGTGAAGTTCTCATCGGCAAACTTTGAGCCATAGATGGACTTCCCACCTGTGCCATTGCCAGCAGTGAAGTCGCCACCTTGACACATGAAGTTGGGGATCACACGATGGAAGGCGCAACCCTTGTAGCCGAAGCCCTTCTCCCCAGTGCACAGGGCACGGAAGTTCTCAGCAGTCTTGGGTACAACATCAGCACGCAGCTGCAAAAGATTAGTGCTGTTTTAGATAACCTTTCATAGCCATCGGTATACCAGTCAAATAATTAAAGGAACCTTGACTTGATACGTGTATAAATCTGTATATATGTAAATTGGGAAAGAAAGGTGAAGGGAAACAAAGAAAAAGAATATGTAGTGTGATTGCACCTAATCAATCAATAACACATATGCTATGGAGCAAGTTCTCTTGCCTATAATATAATGCTACTCATGGGGAACCCCTCCAAGCAAGCCTCCATGCAGGCCAAGTAACTCATGGTAGAATTAATCAGCTTGCTCAAGCTGCAAGTTTTGTGGATGCCCCAATTAGCCTTCCTTCTCCATTCCATTGTACTTAGTGCAGGTCAACTATTACAAATGAGTAGGGAGGTAATTATCATTTGTGGTTGGAGGGAAACCATTTCATCTACAATAAAGTCTTATGACAACTATGCCCTAAAACAAAGAACATGTTAACCAATAACTACAACCCTTGCATCTATGAATATATACTTTGCAGTAACTGTCACTGAACAATAAGAGCACCAAGTTACAATGAGATTAAGGAAGATAACCAAAACTACATCACGCAGAATCAGACAGTTATGACCATGATAGATGCACTTGTATTGATAATGCATTCAACTTATTTATCTCAAAACAGGGTAACTGGTAGCTAGGCATGCTAACCACTAGACCAGGGAGGCATCTAGGGTAACTTATACACACACACACACATATAAATATATATATATATATATATATATATATATATATATATGTATATATATATATATATATATATATATATATATATATATATATATATATATATATATATATATATATAAATATATATATATATATATATATATATATATATATATATATATATATATATATATATATATATATATCTATATATATATATATATATATATATATATATAGATATATATATATATATATATACATATATATATATATATATATATATATATATATATATATATATATATATATATATATATATATATATATATATATATATATATATATATATATATATATATATATATATATATATATATAAATATATATATATATATATATATATATATATATATATATATATATATATATATATATATATATATATATATAAAATTTAAATATATATATATATATATATATATATATATATATATATATATATATATAAATTATATATATATATAAATATATATATATATATATATATATATATATATACTATATATATATATGTATAAATATATCCAAGGTTCCCCAATTGAAAACTTCAAATAAGAAAATCATCTGCACCAATCCTGAGAGAAGCCCAGTTTCAGGGTTCATCCTCCTCCTGGTTGTTCCAAGCTTAGTAACCAGAACCAACCAACCATGTTCTCATATCCTGTGTGGCTTCACAGGTTGCCAACCAGTTTATTTTATTAAAGGTCTGAAATTTTACTATAAAAATAAACTCCATACAAAACATCCCATTTAATAGGTTGTTATAAATGCTAAGTTTCGACAGCTAGATCTTTTCAAAAGGTTCACAATTTCTGAACAGATGAACATTGAAAGAAACCATACCAACAACCTCCATTGAGGCCACCATACTAAGTGATTTTTTTTTTTTTTGTATATTAGTCCTATGGAACTAATAAATGGGATTTATAAATGTAAAGAGAAACGGTCAAAACATTCATTTAATAAAAACTGAAATTACATGCAGCATTTTTTCAGGTATAGTCAATTTGCAGATCTTAATATATATACTAGCAGAAATAAACAGCTTAGCAACAGTAACCGGTACTTAATCGTACCTGGAGTGCGTGCTCCCTATCTCTCTCGGCTTAAAACGGATGCCAACGTCACCCTAAACACTAGAGCACCGTAGGGCGTCACTCCTTATCCTGGCGTCCTGTTACATTCCCAGCCATCCTCGATATACGGTGAGATACTTCCGCATGACAAGGCATTTCTTCTATTACTTCTGCAAATTGTTACTCCCAAGTCGACTGTACATCTCGAGTACCACAAAGCGTCACTATCTACTCCGGCGTCCTGTTACATGCCCAGCCTTCACCACAGGATATTATCCGTTGAAATACTTCATGAACAGCCATTCCCAATAATACTTCTGAAACACTTTTTTTCCCTCCGAAAGTCGCCCGTATTGCTCAAGTACAGTAAGGCGTCACTACCCGTTCCGGCGTCCATTTACAAGACCAGCCTTCACCCAGGGATATCTTGTGATGAAACACTTCCACAAATTAAAATAACAAGCCATGCATTAAAACAACTTCTAAGAAATATTTATTGCCGCCACCCCATGACCATCCATACCGTATGGCGTCCCTCCCTATTCCGGCGTTTTACCATGTCCACCCCATGCCACTGACTGATAACGGCTAACACACTCCTATAAGACATTAAAACCTAAATGTCATCCCCCAACACGCATGCGAAGTCCCAGAATAAGATCAGCCCCTTGTCATGCCAAGAAGCCGGCATTTTGACAGATGGCACACGAGTCTAATGTTTCGCTTAATTCTACAGCAGGGACAGTGTTATCAGCCGCTTACCTCCATGACAATCCTGCCGACGGGCCGCCCATTGGCAGTGATGTCGAAGAAGACCTGAGGGTTGCCCATGGTGAGCTGCTGGAGTGGAGGAGGTAGACGAGAACCGAACGCCTTGGTGCCTCTGAGGGAAAGAGCGGGAAGGGCCAGGGACGCGCGGAGCGATCTTTGTTCTCCCCGTTGCCGATTGTCCTTCTCTTCCGTTAGGCTTCTTTCTGTGCCTCCCAACAGCTAAACAGAGTGGTAAAGGATCCGTTCGTCTCAGTAAAAATACTCTTGAATGCTCATTTTGTTGTCATTAGGGTAATCTCGAGGTGGGATGTTGCTGTATCCCTTATTGTCGATACTCCTAATGTTCAATGATGACTTGATTTATGTCTTCCAGATGAGTGTGGGGGTATCAGAGGGCTCATTATTCTCAACAAAGATAGCTGAAAATGATTTTATGTTCGTTAATCTCCAAAGGTTGAGGGAACTACTTTGAGCTACGGAGGAGCGTTGCGCGGCAGTAGAATGGAAAATTCCACTACTCCTCCCGCATATTTTAAAGAATAAATCATACAAGGTGTGTCCACTGTCTTTTTTGTGATCTTTCTTCATTTTTAACAATAAGAAAGTAACGTGGGGTAGTCTTATAATTATTTAATGAGAAAAATATATAACATACAATAGGTGTTTGGGCCCTCCCGCCGCCCACTTGACCAATGAGAAACGAGGATCGACACGCCAATACCTGAGATGCGGTGCCATTGGCTGCCGAAAGAGAGGGAACTTAAAGGACAAGAGGGAATTAATTATGAACCTGTATTCGGTTATATCTGAAAGTGTACAGTTCAAACAGATTACAAAGATCAACAACATCCAAAGCCTATGATCCATACAGCCATCACCAACAGGTTATCTGACCCCTAATACCCCACCGTTATTTTTCCGCTTAATTCCATGCCGTAATAAAGGCGATATTGATTGAAAGGGCCAGCAAGCAGCCCTTCTTACCTCTCTCTCTCTCTCTCTCTCTCATGCAGTACTCCTCATCTTCATTAACCCCTTTTAAGGTCTACCTTTAACCTATCACTATATAGACGGTGCTTTAAGATACCCTCACTATGGGCTCTAGGGGTAATGTTACGGAGATAAGCACCGAGGCTATATATATTTATAGTCCTTACCTATTTAAATTTGCAAAGTTTCCTTATTATTAAATCTGTTGCTTGGATAATAGGGCCCTGATAATATATGGGTAGATAGGTAAAGAGGTAAAGTTGGGGCATATGAAACAGCTGCGCGTGGCCTCGGTGCTCCTCTCCGTTATTCGTAAATGATCTGCCTCTACATATATGATATTAACCCACAAACACAACAGGGGAAAAAAATCATGCACCGCTATCCACTCCGGTCGATCGTTGCATGGGGCCTCCAGTGCAAACGGTCAAGGTCATTTTTTTTTCTTTTGTTAAAGGGACGGACCAAAGCGAGGAGACGAGACACCAATGAATGAACAAACAAAAAAATCAGTGTTATTCCAAAATAATAAGATGTTAAAATTATTACGAAATTTTTGTCTGTCTGTATGGCAGTGAGACAGACAGAGAGATGGATAAATGAAGATAGATAGATAAAATATATATATATATATATATATATAGAGAGAGAGAGAGAGAGAGAGAGAGAGAGAGAGAGAGAGAGAGAGAGAGAGACGTACGTACTGGTGGTATACATTAATAATTTAAACTTGAGAGAGAGAGAGAGAGAGAGAGAGAGAGAGAGAGAGAGAGAGAGAGAGAGAGAGAGAGAGAGATTGTGACATGACTGTAGATTTGTTTGTATTGGGTAAGAGAGAACAAGCGGACATGGTACGTAAGACACTGCAGAAGACAATTAAAGTGTTCAAGGGGTAGGCCTATCAAGAACAACACAGCAATTCCAGGTAGATAATTATGTCTGGGTTTAATTAAAGTAATGAAAGAGAAGGGAACAGGAAAACGGTAGAGAGGAGGCGTTTAGCTTGAGGCAGCCCGGACAGGGAGGATGAGATATGCGTAGGCCAGGGGATGGAGGGAGGAGTGGTGACTGAGGAAGGGAAGAGAGGAAAGGGTGGCGTGACGAGGCAGGCAAGAGGGATGTGAGGCGATGCAGTGGATGACAGAAGGTGCGGGAGTGGGTGACCGGGGCGTGGGTGTGGTCCATGCAGGTGGCGGTGGGGTGGCGACAGATGAGAGAGAGAGAGAGAGAGAGAGAGAGAGATTGTGACAGATAAAATTCAAACGGACAAGGAAATCGACATAAATAAGAGAGAGAGAGAGAGAGAGAGAGAGAGAGAGAGAGTAGTGAATGTTACTACATAGCCTCATCACAAAATATAAAGGGTGATAAAAGTATTCAATATTCTCTCTCTCTCTCTCTCTCTCTCTCTCTCTCTCTCTCTCTTACCAGGCACGAAAGCGGGACTAATAATATCATGACAATAGCCCATTGAATGAGATTATCACAAGATTATGCACATCAAATGAGTGACTTAGATAGGAGTAATGATAGGAACGCGAGGAGTATATTATTGTATTATTTGCACCGGGGTGAAAATAAATCAGGTATTCACTGGTAATAAAGCCTTATGGATAACACGAATATGCTCTGCTTGGTAATAGTTCAATATACGTTTAGGGAATTATTATAGAGAAAGGTAGGCTACACAGACAGCTAACTAGAGTGGTTTAGGGAAGGGGAGAGAATACAGACAGAGGGGTAGCTACAAAGACGGTTATCCAGACACTGGTACAGACAGATGGGAAAGCTAGGGTAAAGGTATGGCTGCTCGTGGCCTCGGTGCTCATCTCCGTCGCACTGGCCCTTGTGTCTATGGTGAGATAGAACCCATTTACCCGGGACACACGAGATAGTACAGGCAGCTAACTAGATACAAAGGAAGATACAAAGATAGATACAAAGGAAGGAGTCAGATAGAGACGGCTGACAAGAGAAGCAGGGCAAGATAGTGGACAGGAAGGGGCGTAGTATATAGATGGCTAGGTCGCTAGGTAAAGACAAAGGGGAGAGGGAGAGAGAGGATGGATTGACACAAGTGGAGATAACGTAGAGATAGGCGGCCGTAGAAATAACGGACAAAGAAAAACATACTGAAAGGGTAAAAAAATAAAAATAAAACGGCTAGCCTGAGATATGAAGATAATACTACAGATGGCTAGATAAAAACAGTATATAAGTAGGGGGAGAGAGAGGAGGGACAAGGGACAAGGGAGAAGGGGAGGGGGAGCGGACAAGGGAAGGGAGGAATGGAGAGATTTTTAAGGAAGGGAAAGTACCGTACGAAGGAGAGTCAAGGGAGGAAAGGTGTGTTGTTACGTAGGGAGGAGGAAGAGGAAGGAAGCGGTCAGGGAGGTTCGAGGGGGAAAGGGAGGAAGGGAGAGTGCCGTATACGGAGAGAGGAGGAGGAGGATGGAAGCAGACAAGGGCAAGGGAGGAAGAATGTTGTACTTAACGTGGTTTGCACTCACCTGTGCGGCTTTAGTTACAGCCTTGCACCGGGGCTCGTACAGACAGACAGACAAGCAAGTCGGTTGCTAAGCAGAGTATTCGCTACCCATTTGATGGAAGGACGAAGAAGTAGACGCGGAAGATGGTGGTGACGATGATGATGAACAAATAAAGGAAAAAAAGCAGTAAGAAAAATAAAAATAAAATAAAATAATAATTAGATGAAAAACGTGAAGAAAGTGGCGATGATGACAAAAGCGAAGAACAAGCAGAACAAAAGGAAATAAGAAAACAACTAAGAAAAAAATAAAAGGATGAAAATAATAATAATAATAATAATAATAATAATAATAATAATAATAATAATAATAATAACAACAACAACAATGATAAGAGGAAATGAAGAAGAAAAAGAGAAAGTAGACGAAGATGATGACGATGAAGACAAAGAACAAGCAGAAAAAGAAGAAAAAAAAGAAAACTAAGAAAATAATAAAAAAGAAAGGATTAAGAAAAACTATTTCTCCTCGCCCACCCCCTTCAGTAAGCTTTAGTGGTGTGTACCCGCCAGTCCCTGTGACCACATGTAATTATCTTAAGAGAAAGGAAATGACGGTAACATAATATCGTCATGTATAAATGAATGTCTGTTACAACTTAGATGCACTGAGCGTTTCTTTTTAGAGTTTCAGTTTCTCGTGAGTCAGAAAATTAAATGATGGAGCAACTCTTATATATCAGACTATATATCAGAGAGGGGCTTTTATATATAGCCACGGGTTGCCGCTGAGGTTAGGAATTAAGTAAAAAAAATGATAGCAGAAGGGTGACTATTTTTATAGGCTAAAGGGAATAAATTCATAGACCATAGTCGATATCTAAGGAGGGAAAAATGATCTTGTAGAGAGGGAGTTACGAAGAGCCACGTACTGTGTGTGTGTGTGTGTGTGAGAGAGAGAGAGAGAGAGAGAGAGAGAGAGAAAGATTTACAGAGGAAGAGAAAGTAGACGAATATAACGATGAAGGCGGAGAGCAAACAAACAAACAAACAAACAAAAAACGTTGAGAGAGAGAGAGAGAGAGAGAGAGAGAGAGAGAGCACGGCAATCGCTATCCTGGCTGATAAGATTCCATGCTGCACCACCACCCCGCTGGCAACACTTATAAATCGTTAAAAAATAAATGGCTCCGTGGCTTCAGACCTTCCACGTTAATTTAAAAAGAAAAAAAAAAAAAGATATACAAACTTGATTGATTGGTTCATAAATGAGAGATCCCACTTTCGATTCCCGAGCGGAGTGCAGACAGATGGACAGCCTGTTTTACTAATCATGTACGTAGAGCCACTGCCCAACCAGCCCGGATCACACACACACACTACTGATCAATATTACACACCTATTATAGCATGCAACATCCTACTATCATTATTACTTCTACTACTATATTAATTGCTACTATATATACTGCCGAAGAGGAAAAAGATGATAGTATAGTAGTGATAGTGGTTGTTGTTATTGCTTGCCTCCCTCAGCAGACAGCCATGCAGACACCTCGTGCAAGTGGCGCCCCTGACATTCTTGTGCCCCAGCCTCACCCCGCGGCGCCCCCGCTTTCCCCGCCCCGGCCAGCGCCACGCCCGGCCACGCTGCCCACACGCCGCTTGCCAACACTGGGACAGTGTCATATTTTTATTTTATTTTACTTTGATCCTGCTTTTGTATTACTGCCAACCAACCATGCGCCAGCCGGTTTTACAGTTTGACATGCTGAGCTAGTAGTTCGATATTCTCCTTCTACTACTACTACTACTACTACTACTGCTATTATCCAACCATGCGCCAGCCGGTTTTACAGTTTGACATGCTGGGCTAGTAGTTCGATATTCTACTACTACTATTACTACTACTACTACTATTACTATTATCCAACCATGCGCCTGCCGGTTTTATAGTTTGACATGCTGAGCTAGTAGTTCGATATTCTCCTTCGTCTACTACTACTACTACTACTGCTACTGTTATCCAGCCATGGGTCTGCCGGTTTTATAGTTTGACATATTAAGCTAGTAGTTCGAATCTTCTTCGTCTACTACTACTATTACTACTACTACTACAACTACTACTAAAAGTCCTTTCGCTGTGATCGGAAAATGAAATAGTTAAAAAAATAAGCTAAAGAAAGGGCAGAGTTCAGGAATCAAAGATCGAGTTACTCAGCTAATCTGCAAATAACCAGTTTGCACAATGTGTATGCAGTTGCAGAGAAAATCTAAATCTAAATAAGTGAGTGGTCAGTAACCCCTCCCATGAGAGACTACTGACTAATAATACCACGATCCGCCTCCAGCTCTCTCTCACACACACACACACACACAACACACTCTTCAAGGTTTCACTTCCCTAAAACTATTAAGCAAGGGACTGTGCAATAAAGTCGAGGAAGGCGGATCTTGCTGGCTCGCCCCCACAACCACACCATTTTTGTTCACGGTGCATGATGAAATCGATGTGAGTTGCGTCACTGAGGTGGGCTACATATTACATTGATTGATTGATTGATAGTTTATTGTTGCAGGTAAACAACAAGGGAGAAGGGAGGAACATGCCATCCCAACCCCCAGGCAGGACAGAGTGTGATTATACAACTATTAATACATGTGTAGGTAGCACCATGAAATTAAAAAGATACAATGGTAGGAAGGAAAGCACAACAAGGGAGGGGGTTTGAAAGAAACATATCTGGTATAACAACAGCTCCCTGCATGGTTTGGTGAATGAAATTAATAATGAAACTATTATTTTATCTTGGTTTTCATCCTATCATGACATATGGATAACAATGGATGTTGACAAGTTTCTGGGAAGGAAATAGAGGAGTGCCCAACAACGAATGGAGAGACCAATGCTGGGAATCAATATGATGCATAAGGAAAACTGCAAATGGATAAGAGAACAAATAAATGTGGAAACATAATAAAGGAATTTTAAAGGATCATGTTCATGACATATTATGTAAAAGAGAGAGCAATGGATTGAGAAAAAGTCACAGCATAAGATATTATTGATATGAAAAAGACCTAAGGAGAGGAATAAAGTATATAGAACATTTACATTGAGGCTGAATACTACCGAGGCACATGATAGAAATGAATGGTAATTTGTAGGAGAGGCATGTGTCCTGCTGTGTACTGCCACAGGCTGCTGCTGCTGATGATGATTATGGCAACTCAACATGTCATCTTTACACACACACACACACACACACACACACACACACACGAAAAAAAAAAAAAAAAAAAAAAAAACTCAGAAACCTGCAACAGAAAATACTGCACTTATTGATCAATTTGTAACACTTGATCAAAGAACATGTTATTTAAAGAATCAATCAAAAGTTATGACAAATTTTATTCATGAATATTAAATTAAACTATGTATGAATATGATGATGGAGCAACAAAAACACATGTTAGTAAAGGCACTGAGATAGCTCCTTGGAGAACTGAGTATCTCCATAACATGGTGGCCTAAAACTTGAATTCTTTCAAGAAGGAAGTATCAAGACACCTCTCCATCTAAAACTAACCTTCTCTTTTGACCATTTAATTTAATTTTCTCTTACAGGAGCCTTAGTGGGCTTTTTTTCTGACCTTGAGCTGCTTTCACTACTGTAAAAAGAAGCTGCCCATTAGCCAGATATGAAAGCCATGGCAGGCACTAATGTTTATCCATCTATCAATAGCTCTGACACACCATGTTTTCTCTCTCTAGGAGCTTTACTTGAGGGGATAACCAGATCAGGGCAGGCTAGTCTTCACCTCTCCATTTATGCACTCCCATTCATACATCATTCACACCCTCTCACCTCTCACTAGCCACAATGAGTTTGGAAAGTCTCTAATTACTCACAGCTCTGTCATCTTTGTAATTTCTTCATGATTCCTTCATCTGTGTTCATATGTATAACACTCACACCCTCTCACCTCTTACTGGCCATAATGAGTCTGGAAAGTCTCTAATTACTCACAGCTCTTTCATCATTGTAGTTTCTTCATCATTCCTTCCTCATAATTCCTTCAACATTCCTTCCTCATAGTTCCTTCACTTTATTTTTTTGAACAACACTCACACCCTCTCACTGGCCCTCATGCATCTGAAGTTCTGAACAGTCTCTAATTCCTCACAGTTCTTTTATCTTTGTAGTTTTTCATCATTCCTTCCCCATAGTACCTACACCAGTCCTTCCTTGTAGTTTCTTCATCTGGGGTCATTTGTACAACACTCACACCCTCTCACCTCTTGTTGTCATTTATGAATCTAGTCTCTTATTTCTCCTTTCATCTAGAGCTGGTCAAACAACTCACCTCTCATTTCTGACTAGCTTTTATGAGTCTGAAAAGTCTGTAATTTCTCATACTAGTTCCCTCATCTGGGGCGAAGGTCCTTTCTTTGTCTGGAGAAGGTTAGAATGGCTTTGAGAAGTGATGGAGGAGTTCTTGGAGGGAGCGTTGCTATGGTTCTCATCAGGAGGTCTTCATTTATGGTTACAGGGCACGGAGAGGTCACAGTCAGCCCTGGTTTGTTATTAGACTCTTTTATATATTCCTCCAGGGCTGCCATTGCCGCCTCTTGATACACGGCTGTTATCTATTGTGGTTAGAAAACAGAGATGACAGTCAGGAAGTGCAATATTACATCTGGAATGATTAATATGCTGTGAGTTCCTTTTCAATGATACTAAGCAGATGCTATGTAATAAATAAATACCTCTTCAATCTGTCTTGCAACTTCTGTTTCCTCCCAAAGGCCACATCTGCATCAATACTTTTACATCCATGCCTGCTAACTGAGGGGACTCTATTTGGGTCTATATTAACTTTTTATTCTCCCTTGATGCCCTTTCATGGTTCTCAATAATCATAACTGGTGACAAAGACAGAGAAATAGCATGACTTGGATGTATACTGAATTAGAATCATGCTTACCTCAGCTCCTGAATAACCCTCCGTGGCCTCACTCAGCCTGGGTATGCACACCGACCCTTCCTGTGGCACATTCCTGAGCAGGCCGGTCCAGATGGCATAGCGACTTTCATGGTCTGGCAAGTCCACGTGGATGACTTGCTCAAAGAAGCCGGGCCTCAAAAGTGCCTGGAATAGGGGGATGATAATAATGGTGAGGGTGGAAAAGAATAAAATGAAAGGAACTTTATGAATAACAAAACCTTTTTAGCACAAATGGTGGAAGATAATGCTTCATTGTAAATACTTTAATCTTTGGTAGGAGTGGAAGAGAATAATTTGTGAGGAACTTTAAGTAAAACAACAACTTTTTAGCAGGGGATATGAAACACCCAACACATACAACATTTGGGAAAAGTGTCATTAAGTTTTGGCATGCATTTCATTAAATAAAAAATGCTCTTGGTAAATCAAAATAACTTACTTGTCAATACTGGCATTCTAAAAATTGTTGCAGACTATAATAACTGCACCAAGTAATTACAGATATTGATTAATAGTATATTCTCTATTTTGTACACATCTTTTCCCTTTCCCTGTTTTTATAAATGTCACTGGGCAAATTAAAACAATTCATCTTTTTCTTCTTCTCATCACAATGGTGCTCCTTACCTCATCCACGGCATGAGGTCTGTTTGTGGCCCCGATAACCATGACTCTTCTCTGTACACCTTTTTGCGCCATAAGGGTCAAGAGCTCAGACACAAGCCCCCCGTCGCCACCCCGCTCCCCGCACAGGCTGTCCACTTCGTCCATGAACACCACTGAGGGCGATGCCTGCTGGGCTCGCACAAACACCTGGCTGAGTGACTTCTCTGTTTCACCAACGTATTTTGACAACAGATTGGAACACTGAAGAGAAAACAAAACAGAGAAAGTGAGAATCCTGAATGATAATATGAAATAGACATTATACACATTCATAAAACACTCAAGTGATTTTTCTGTCTATACACATATTTTGACAACAGACTGGAACACAGAGAAGAAAACAAGAGAAAAATCTAAGTATCCTGAATTATAACATGCAATTGTATATGTGCACTCCTTTTGCTTCTCTTTATTTTGTGTATGCCATTTTTCTATATGCCTAAGGGAGGGATAAAACTATTATTATTATTATATACATTCTTACAACACTCCTACATAATTGGATTAGGAACTTGCACACCAGGCTTGTCATCTAACTATGTGAGCCAATTTTTGCTGAAACAAACCAACAAGGCTGATATATGTGTTGTGACTAATTGAACAAAGACATCTAAACAGACAAGTATACAGACAGATACACAAATAGACAAACTAGATCAACAAGCAGACAGAGAGATGTGTTAATAGCTACCAATCCTCAATGTATACAACTGACCTTAAGAGGGAAGAAGCTATAACTTGTTTCATGGACGAGAGCCCTGACAAACATGGTCTTGGAACACCCTGGTGGGCCATACAGCAGCACCCCTTTCAGCGGGTGCTTCTCCGGATCAGAGGAATGCAGGTTGATGATGGTCTGAAAGGGAAAGTGCTGGATAAGATTGTTTACTTAAATAATGTGAAGCTGTATCATAACACTATATTGTAACTGTATAACAATGATTAGTAATGTAAAGCTACTGTAATACCAAGGTGTGATGGATGTAAAAATGTTGATACCGTAATATCAGAACTGCTATTCGAATAAAGGGTGTTTACCAGTTTGTACACACTATTCCAATTCAGAGAGGGAAGAAGGGTTATTATGCAAAGTATCAAAACACTTTACCTGCAGCTTTGTTTTGATGTTTTCATATCCCCAAATGTCCTGCCACTTTACCTGCAAAAACAAAGGTTACCATCTCTTACTAAGGCAGGGCAGAAGTTAAGACGGCTGTGTAACCATTCTGTTGTAGGCAAAAATAGCTGAAGAAACCCAGTCCCTCTTGCAGGAAGTAGATCCCTTTCAGTTATCTTTTATGAAATAGAGTGAAATTCAAGAATCTGTGGCATTCTTAATGGTAAAAGATACCTGAGAAGATAACCATACAAATAACAAGTAAATTACGAAGGCACTGCAGAGACCACTGACTTCCTTGAAATGGCCGGGAATATCAAGACACCTCTCCATGCAAAATTGACCTCTCTTTTGGCCACTCATTTCTACTTTTGTTTTTTTAAAGGAGCAGTGGTCAGTGGGCTTCTTTTATTTATTCATTTTTTATCTAGAGCTGCTTCCTTTACTGTATATAAAAAAAAAAAAAAAAAATAAATAAATAAAAAAAAAATTTAAAAAATCATATCCCTTTTGCAAATCATGACCAGTCAGTAAGAGTATGATATCACTATAAAAACTATTCACCCAGAGCTCACCATCGACACGGCTGAGTAGTTGTGGCGCAGCATCGCTGGGACAATATTCTGCATGCCATCACAAATGTCTCCTCTTGATAACCTCAGCTCTTCCTGTGGGCACCAAACCAACATCATCTTTAATAACTGCTTATACTTGCTACATAACCAGGAGGGAAGGGTTGAAATTCACTACAACAGGATATCTAATAGAGGGAGAAGAGATGATCATGCAGAGAGTAAGGAAACTATGTAGGAAACTATCTGAAACTTTGTAGCTCTTAATGTATCTGAAACCATGTCGTTCTTACCCTATCTGAAACTTTGAAGCCTATCTGAATCTATGTAGCTCTTACCCTATCTAAACCTGTGTAGCCTATCTGAAACTGTGTAGATCTCACCCTTTCTGAAAGCATGTAGTTCTCACCCTATCTGAAAGTATGTAGCTCTCGCCCTATCTGAAACTATGTAGCCTATCTGAATCTATGTAGCTCTCACCCTATCTGAAACTATGTAGCTCTCACTCTATCTGAAAGAATGTAGTTCTCAGCCTATTTGAAAGTCCACATGAAAATTATAAACTACTTCAGGCGTGCTGTACCTTCTCCTTGGTCCTCTTCACACAGGCCAGCCAAGCACATCTTACAAGCACACTCAAATCAGCTCCAGAAAACCCATAAGCTTTCCTGGCTAGACTCGTAATGTCATGATTGGTGAGGTCATGGCGTTGGGCTGACATGAGCTGCTGGAATATTCTCTCTCGTTGCCGAGCATCAGGAAGCGGCACCATCAGCTCCCTCTCAAGTCTGCCGGGGCTGCGTAACTTTGTGGCTACTTGGGTTGGCTGGCATGTGGCGGCAACCAAGAACACTGGCTGAGGAGAAGTCTGAGGACACAAAAAATAGTGGCTAATTATACTGGTTTGAGAAGCAACACAATAAATACAATACCAAGGTTAATATTGGAGTATCTAAACACCTCTTATACCAAAACTGACTAGGTCACTCATACCATACTCTTTTTTTGTGGAAACAATGGGGAAATAAGGGCATTAAATGAAAGGAAAGAGAATGATTAGTGGGCTCTTTTGGTTCCTGTTTTTGTTGCCCTTGAGCTGCATCCATGGCTGTAAAAAAAAACTGACTGGGTATACTTAATGAATGGGAAAAGAAAGAAAAGTAAGGACATTAAATGAAAGGAAGAAGAAGAGGAGAGGAGAGAATGCTTAGCGGGCTCTTTTGTCTTCTATTTTTGTTGCCCTTGAGCTGCTTCCATTGCTGAAAAAGAATATCTAACAGAGTATACTTAATAAATGACTGATGATTAACTCTCACCTGCAGCGTCTGTATTCCTTGCAGGATGGTTGGTGTGAGCACTTTGTCGGCCTGTGACTTGTGGTCTGCTGCTGGACACAAACTCTCCACTTCGTCCAGGAACAACACTGATGGAGCTCTGTTGGAAAAAAAAAATAAATAAAAGGGAAACACAGGCTAGGAAATGATTATTATATTCCTGACTAACTGCATGTATGAGCGGTTTGGGATGGGTGCGACAGTGAAAGGAGTGGAGTGTGGAGTGGTGGAGTGGGTGAAGCGTGGTGCATTGAGATGGTTTGGAGACTTGATGAGAATGGGGGAGAATGAATTCGTGATGAAAGTGTATTAGGGAAGGATTGAGGGTCGGGGTGTCAGGGGAAGACCACTTGTGAAGTAGATCATAGGGTGAGTGAGTATTGGAGCGAGAGAGTTGGAAGTAGCAGGATTGAATTTGCTGAGAGGGAGTGCCAGAACAGGGAGAGATGGAGTCACTTCTGCCGAGGCCACCCCTGAAGGGAAGTTCCCACGAGGGAGCAAGGCGTTGGAGATATAGATTGATAGTTTCACCTACAAGGGTTTCTTCAGAGGAACATGCTTGCAGGTTACCTTGTCCTATAGCTACAATGTTGTCTAGGCCCATTAATAACTAAACAGAGCAGAGCAGGGTGTTGAAGATGGTGGAGGAAATGGAAGTACCTGGAAGGAGACCAGTTGGAAGACCAAGGAGTTCATGGAGAGGAACTGTGCAACAAGATTTGAGAGTGTTTGAAATGTATTAAGGGTTAGAATGGACTGAGCAAGAGGATCACTGAATGTCCGACACCAATAAAGGGAGAAGATGAACTATAATCGAAGAAGACCAGTGGTGTCACCCTCCTGTCCTACTAAATCCTAAACCTTCTGCCTTCTTCTTTAAAATGTGTACCTCTGGATATCCTGAAGAGTTGATCATGATTTCTAATACACAAACTTTTCCAGAAACGGGCTTTTCAATCTTGATCTAATGGCTTTCATCTTTGTGGCATTTTCCCAATATCTAATTCTTTGTGATTTTTGCTCTGTCTGCTTAAAGAGTCTGTCCAAACTGTCCTGCAATTTCCTCCTCCAGCCTTTTCTATCTTTATTTTTACTGCAGTTATGTTTCTTGCTCCTGTTTTCTGTGCTGCCTTCACCCTTTCTTTGTTTTTATCTCCAAAACACACTCCTCAGTGCCACTAAACTTTGTTAGTTCATGTGTAACTCTGCAAGGAACTAATTTTCCTATTCCAAATGCCTATGCTATTTCCCTACCTTGTAGTACTCTACTCTCTATACCTCAGTTGAATATCTCTTCTTCTTTGATCATTGCATACAAATGAGCAAAACTTTATGCCTCTGTCACCATGTTTTTACCTCTTACATGCCGCTGCAAAAGTAAACTGCACGTGCTCCTTTGCTGTCCTTGATGACTCTGACACGCTGGCTTGAGTTATCATGAACAGTGGGACGTCCAGCTCCGCTGCCACCTGATGCACCATGGAGGTTTTGCCTGTCCCAGGCGGGCCGAAGAGCATCACTCCACTCCACCGGCCAAGGAGGGCAGAGCCTGGAAACACAACATAAATGAAGCAGTAACAGTAAAAATATGTCATCATCCCCAATAAGTGTTTGGAAAAAAAAGAAAAATTGAGCAAATATAAAAATGAAAGCATCAGAATAAAGGTTAATAATTTATCTTTATTTTGATAAAATATTTTGAGGCAGGATGCAGCTACTGGCCAACAGGAGGAGGAAGCCAAGGCTGCCATGAAGTACTCATTACATCATGTAATGAGACTAGGAATATGACCAATAATGAAGCATATGATTTTAGGACTGTTAGTATGACTATAATATTTTAAGTTTGTTGTTAATTTTCTGGTTACAAGAATTATTTTATCCATACCTGTTATACCAGACCCAGTGAGTGCAGCTTCCATAATCTTCTTCAAGGTGTAATATGTAGTTTCCTTGCAGTAATCATTCTTATCATTCACTTTAAGCAAGCAGAAATCAGCCTTTTCATCACAAACTTGTTGCAGTATAACTTTTGTGTTCATTCCAGTTCTGACCCAAGAAGTTGTTTTTTTATGCAGACTGTAAGACCCGGTGTCTGTTACACTGCCCTTGATAACTGATATCTCTTTACTGTTTATCTTAGAGGATAAAGTTCCACTATGTTCACTTTCTTCACATGAAACTGTTCTCTTTGGTGTTGATGTTATTAGATTAACAGCAAACTTACTGCCATTACCAGTTTCTTCTAACAGAGGACATTTAAGTGAATAAGGTGATGAGATTTGGAGTTTTGAAACTTTGTCAGTAACTGAGGCTAGAGAACCTTCACATTCATCTATTGTCAATAGTTGGGATGGAATGGTAACACTTCCCTCATTATCTGCATCCTGCCCATAGTTAGATAGTTCACTATCATAAAAAGAATCACTGAGTTTGTAGCCTTGAACTGTAAAAGTAGTGCCATTATTATCATGAGAAGGCAAATGTATCTTGGAGCCAACTTTCATTGTGAACGGTGCACCAAGTGGGAAGCTGCTGTATACAAATGCTTTCACTTGCTTCTCAAAGAAGGATTTTTCATTGTTGGTAAATGTTTTGTTTGCTGTCACTGTCAGTTCATCAACATAACTGACACAGTCAATCTTCTTGACGCACAGCTGACGATGGAGCTTCAGGTCTGGTATATGCCTGGCAGCACCTGAAAATTAGAAAAATAAAACTTAATAATCATGTGGTCACTCAAGAACATGGTGAGGCACATCAACAGTACCCCTCAAAGGGGTTTTATCAAAAGACACTATGGAAATGCACATTAAAAAGAAAAAATATGCACTAATTATGGGCACTAGGCCTATGTGACAACGAGGCAGAGATTGCATGAGATTGTGATTTAAGTCTCCAAAGATTGGCACATTGCTCTGTAATTCTCTGTCTTACATATGTTGGGGTAACAGACTTTCAACCTTATAGTGTTTATACTCTTATGCCTCTAGCTACTGCACTGTGTTTAATAATGATTGTGAAGCAAATAGAGTGAACAGAGAGTACTTCCACAGATCCATCAATTTGTGCATTTTTAATTTTTTGGAGGCAATTATAAAATGCAGTGGAAGCATTTTTTTTTAAATTATAATAATATTTCGCTACTAAGTCCATCCTAAGATCACTTTCGGACTTTAACTTGCTATAAATTTATGCTGTAGAAAATATAATATTAAGATTTTACTGTGAATACTAATATTCTTGGCATTTATCTTTCCCTCTGGCTTGATCTACTGATTGCCATATTTGATGATGAACTTGTCCTTACTAGTCCTTATTACCTTGGTGCACCATGATGTTCCCAAAAGGCACACTCTCCTCAGGAATGGCAAGGAGTGCACAAGACATGCTCCCGGCGGTAACTTCCACGGGTGTGTAGGCTGTGATGTCGCAACGAATCAAATCTCTCTCATTGACCAGAATCACCCGATAGTGCAGAGTTGGTAAGATCTTCTTCAGCCATTCTGAAAAGCACATTGAATGTACTGAAAAGTACAAGCATAAGGTTCCATAATAAACTTTCATCTATATCTTGTTAGAATATATATCCTTGTCTTGATACAAGTTTTTTAACTGTTAGGTATACGTATCTCTACTTCCATTTCTTGCATACTGTTTTCATAAGACTAGTCAATTATTATGTAATGAGTCATTCTACTTCAGTTCTTTTCATGTTTTCATGAGAATTCAAATACTGAATGTTCAGAGACCTATTCTGTTGGAGTAACTGTTCAAAATAACCTACATAAAACTCACAAATTCAAGAGGGTAAAGACAATATAGAGTAGCAAGAGGAACTCCATCACAACTTGGTCAATGGGATCCAGATTTCTGTGTTTAAGTTGTATCTGCAAAGCTCCACGATGTTAGTGCTAAGGGAACAGACACTAACCTGGTTCTGTTACCACGTTTTCATTTCTTCTTTTTTGTTCATACACCTTTTCATCTTTCTTGTTCTGATGAGTACTCTCATTGGCCTTACTCTTTGTGCTCTTTGATGCAGATTTAATAGCTTCACTACCCTTCACTTCTGGCTGTGTCTTTCCAATTACTTTAACATGCCCAAACAATGAAGAACCTGCAATATAAAGTAATAATTAAAAAAATCACTTTAAAATGTAGCACACTCAAGAGTTTGCAATACACTCTTCAGTCTCCAGTCATATGTCCACTGAACACTATGAGCTCTGTATACACCTCATGAAACAGAAGATGTGGGAACTTGAAATGTAACTTTTATGCCTGTAATGTAATGTCAAATATTTTTGTCCTTTTATATAAATAAATGAACTAATAGTTTATACATAACAGTCTATGACAACAGTTCTGATATATGCAATATGAATTTAGGCAACAAACCCAATGTCTATAACCAAAATAATGAGGGCACTCACTTTACCACTTACCAACAATATAAGGATGAGAAAATTGCTTGAGTGACAGTTCATGACATTCTGCCATATGGATCTCCTTAGCATACTGTGGCACCCAAACATCACATTTTAAACATGGAATATACTCATTGGCAGCCATTATTCTTTGATCTGAAAATGTACACACAAGTATAGTGCAAGTTCATTAAAACGTTTTACTCAAGAGTACAATGTTATGTGCCTGCGAGTTTTAATAATATTATTGTTATTATTATTTAACAATCTGTTCAGAGAATTATACTCAACTTTAACATAAATAGTATATGTCATTACTATTTTCTTCTATAGAGTATGGGTGTATAAATATTTTCCACGTAGTAAGTATTGAAGTGCCTAATTAGGTAAAACTTCAGAATTACACCATACTTAAGATGGCTGACCTGGCCACCACTGAACCTGCACAGGGCCCCTCCATGTCTTCTTAAACTAACAACCCCAAGTAAATCAAACTTCTAATACTAACCTATCGCTGCTAGGAACAGTAATCTTACCTCATTGAAATAGCAACCTTTCATCATAACATGGCAACCTATTGCCGCATGTTTAGAGTTGTTAAAATCTGAGATGTGAAGTTGGATTTAAAATTTTTGGGTAAATCTTAAGAATAGCGGCTCCTAGTGGATGTGCATTTAGGGCACGGTGTGGTGATAATTACAACATTTCTAGCACGTATGACGGGGTTTTGACAAGCAGACAGGTGTGTTTAAGTCACAAGATATGTATTTTTCCGTGCGGGCTCTTCCCTTTCTTCACCCCGGAGCTCGGTCTCATTGCCCATCGACTTGGAAGAAATCGTGAGGCCAGTGTGGGAAAATACACCCCTTGTGACATAAACACGCCTGTCCACTTGTCAAAACCCCGTCGTATGTGCTAGAAATGTTGTAACTACCACTGCACTGTGCCCTAAATGTGCACCCGCTAGGAGCCGCTATTCTTACGATTTACCAAATTTTTACTACGACTCAGACTCCAGAAAATTTTAAAGTTGCGACTCCTACTCCACCCCCCTTCCCCTCTTCTGCAGTACAGTGGTAGGCAAATCAAACCCAGCCACACCACACCAGGCCACACAACATCACACATGTCGTAAAGGAGACAGAGTCGGAGATATTTTAATTGGCTCCGACTCCGACTCCTGTCAAAAGTAGGCGTATCCGACTTTACACCCCTGGTTAAAATCTCAGAAAGGAGTAACTTGCAACGGACACAGTTATCAGTGAGTGAGCTGGGTATAGGTCTGGGGTAGTACCGAGTCGTGATGGTCTGGTACGCCCTATTCACCTTGGTAGTGTCCTGCAAGGTGGTCACAGGTGTGATGGCTAATATGTCCTGTTGAGGTAGGCACGGGTGAGGCGGACGGGTGACGGATGTGTATTTTCGCTCACCATGAAAAGAATAAGTATAACAGTGGAAGAGACACAAAAGGACAGAAAAGATAAATGCAAAAATAAAAGTCCGGAGTAAGCTAACATGAAGAAAACATAGGATAAGAAAACAGAAAAGCAAAGTGTACAGAAAGACAGAGTTCAGTGCAGGGGGAAGTATATAAGGGTGCGTAGTGAAGTAACTAGGAGTGCAGTGGTAGGAAAATCAAACCCATACACCACACCACACTACACCAGGCCACACCACATCAGACAACATCACACATGTCGTAAAGGAGAAAGAGTTGGAATATTTTTATTGGGGTATTATCCTAGTATTTTACCTTTACTGGCTCTGACTCCAGCCAAAAGTACCAAGGCGTGAAGTATCTAAGTGTAAAGAAGCGGCAAGGAGGACCGAAGAAGCGATATAAAGCGGGACAGCTCAAAAGAAGAAGAAGAAGAAGACTCAGCAGCAACACATGGCCAGACTTAGTGTTTGTTTACATTGAGGAGTTACGGACCTAAGGCGAGAGACTAGAGGCTACCTACCTACAGAGATTATATAATTTTTATTTCCATAAGTAGGTCAATGAGTATCCAGATCTCATAACTGATGGAAAATATAAACAGCGACAAAGAAATATGTAAATAATATTTCCAAGAAGAGATGGGACGCTGCAGAAAATGGGATGAAAAATGAAGATGATGTTTAACTCTTGAATTAAGCGGATGGACAGGAATGGGATGAGCCGAGCCCTACGAGAGGCCCTCTGTGTTTTATTACATGTGAAGGAATACATGCAACAGCCTCCCTCGCACTGCTCTCACAATCTGATAATCCCACTGCCCATGAAATAATATTAAAATGATAGGAATGGACGGGCTATAACGGGGTAATAGGATATGGAAATTAGTAGAAAAGAAAGAAGTTAAAATGGAAGGTTCGAGAATCTTTCGTATACTTTTCATCACCTACCGTAGCTCCATGGTATATATTTATTTATCTTTGTAGCCTATATCAATTCATTTATTTGCTTTTCTTATGGTTGCTGAGGGTTACAGCTCCAGAGATGGGCGGCTCATACACCGTTCCTTATATACCGGGACAGATAGGTGAAAAGAAAGAACACACACACACACACACACACACACACACACACACACACACACACACACACACACATGAAGTAAAAGGAAAGCAATATTACCGACAATAAAATCCGGTTTAAATAAAATCATAACAGGAATTATTCAGCAATGTTATGCAAAACGCAACAACAGGCAAAATATTATTTTTATTATTATTAACGCTTCAACAACAACATCAACAACAGACATCAATACAATTACAATATGCGTCATAAACCTATATAGTACACACACACACACACACACACACACACACCCTCTGGTGCTACACGCCCTGCCGCCGGAAGTGTCGCCTCGCCTGAATCCCCGTCGTCCCGCTGATGATCGTCTGTAGAAGGAAACACCGTGTAGTAGTAGTAGAAGTAGTAGTAATAGTGGAGGTATCTTTTATTTGTAGTAATAGTAGCAGTAGTAGTAGTAGTAGTAGCATTCACCGTGATGAGCCCCTCCTGGTCGAAGGTGTGGACGATGGTGGTGTTGCCTCTCTCCTTTTCCTTGTAGTGGAACAGAGCGGTGGGGCTCTTGAAGACGTACGTGTTCTGGGGGCACATACACGAACACACTCACTTACACGGGCATTAGGTACTCATTAGAACATAAGAACATAAGAACGTAAGGGGTCTGCAAGAGGCCGGTTGGCCTATACGAGGCAGCTCCTGTAATCCTAACCCCACCTTACCTCACTATCCATGACTTTATCCAACCTCTTCTTGAATGTATCTATGGTATTGGCACCCACAACATGGCTGCCAAGCCTGTTCCATTCATCCACCACTCTATTGGTAAACCAATTCTTCCCTATGTCTTTATTAAATCTGAATTTATCTAACTACCTACACTCAGAATACTACACTTCCCGACATTGAATTCCATCTCCTACTTCCCCGCCCAATCATATAGTCTGTCAAGCTCATCCTGGAGAACGCTAGCGTCCTGGTCTGATTGGATTACTCTACCGATCTTGGTATCATCTGCGAACTTACTGACATCACTACTCATTCCTGTGACAAAACTTCAGCCTCTCTTAGCGAGGTCAGAGAGGTCGAGGATTCGTGAGTGTGACAATATCCATGAGTTCATTTGTGAGTACGTAATAATAGTGTGTGCGAGTGTATCTTTGTGTGTACATAATGACTGTGTACGTGAGTGTTTCCTCGGACACGCTATTACGCACACTCACTGGGAAACACTTACGTACACAGTCATTATGTACACACAAAGATACGCTCGCACACACTATTATCACGTACTCACAAATGACCTCATGGATATTGTCACAATCACGAATCCTCGAACTCTCTGACCTCGCTAAGAGAGGCTGAAGTTTCGTCAATAGGAGGAACAGCATCTACTATTTGTAACCCAAAGCAGAACTTCTTCAGGGCTCGGTAAGTAGGTTGGAGGTCAATTGTCATTATTGCAAGGACCCTCGACGTCATCAGTGAGACTCCTGACATACCTCTCTCTCCTTGTCTCTTCAGGAAAGCTTTAGTCCTACTTGACGGAGCCTCATACTGGTCCAAACTGTACTTTAACGGGAACTAATAATCTTGACTTGCTAATATGTTCTTACGATGAAAAAGTTTGATTAGCTGAAACTCACTCTACGCGATCTTTTCAGGAACCCAACTCTAGCTTGGAACGAGAGCTGCCTGAATGAGTGTGTCTGCACGAGGGATCACACAACCTTAACCACGGTCTAAAGAGAAGCCCATATTCTTAAACGTCTCTGCACCTCAGTTCGCCTGTTTGAAAAGCCTCTCGTGGAAGTTCCCAGGCTTTCCATGGACTGCCTTGTGACCCTAGTGATAGTCTGCACTCTGAACTGGAAAATCACCGATGAAAAGCCTGTTGATCTTCTCTGTGGCCTTAGAAAATAGTCGTAATGGGAGCCCGATACGTTTAAGAATATGGCCCTTAGACCTTGGGTTTACCCTGGAGGGGGTCCCGTCGTAGTCGTCCTTGGTGAACGGATGGCCAATTCGGAAGTTCTGCTTCAGCGTAACCCACGAGGAGGTAGTCAGGATCATCTGGAAGGCTCGCCCCCCCTCCTCCCCTCCTCCGGCGTCTCCTTTACCGCCGCCTCCTGCCTCCGCTCCTTCGTCATATTTCACATCTGAGAGAATTCAATTGAAAAGTCCTTCATTCCCTCCATCCGCCCGTGACCGATTTTCAAGGAGAGAGAGAGAGAGAGAGAATTACATAGAATTACATAGAAAATCAGACCACACAGACCCCATGGTTCAGACTAGGTGGTCTGTCCTTAAACCTAAATGAATCTACACTAATCAGATGGCTCCAAAACGTTGCTTTTCTACTCTAGTTAATATTAAGTTCAAGGAAGTGACGGTCGAGCTTGTTTTTAAAGGAGTCAATCGTGTTACACTGGACCACTGACGGTGGGAGCTTATTCCATTCTCGCACTACAACGTTGGTGAAGAAAAATTTGGTGCAGTCTGAATTTACTTGTCTACATTTGAGTTTTATGCCATTGTTCCTCGTTCGCAAAGTGTCATCTATCATAAACAATTTTGTTCTGTCTACATTCGTGAAACCATTAAGTATTTTAAAACATTCGATCAGTTTTCCTCGGAGGCGACGTTTCTCAAGAGAACATGTTAAGGGTGGAAAGCCTTTCTTCGTGGGATTTGTTGCGCAAGGAAGGGATCATTTTTGTTGCCCGACGCTGAACACCTTCTAATTTAGCAATGTCCTTTGTATGGTGAGGAGACCAAAACTGTACCGCATATTCCAAGTGGGGTCTGACTAAACTATTGTAGAGCGGAAGTATTACATCTTTATTCTTGAATAAAAAGTTTCTTTTAATGAAGCCCAACATTCTGTTCGCTTTATTTGCTGCATCGATGCATTGATGTGAGAATTTGAGGTTTGACGCGATTTTGACCCCCAGGTCCTTAACGCATTGAACGCTTGTGAGTTTAACGCCGCGCATTTCGTATTCGAACTTCTTATTTCTTGTTCCAACTTGAAGGACCTGGCACTTGTCTACGTTAAAGGGCATCTCCCATCTATCCGACCAAGATGAAATTTTGTGCAAATCCTCTTGGAGGCTTTGCCTGTCTTCGTCAGTGAGAACCGAGTTACCAATCTTTGTGTCGTCTGCAAATTTACTAATGCGATTATTGAGTCCAACATCCACGTCGTTGATGTAAATAATGAAGAGCACTGGGCCAAGAACCGAGCCCTGAGGGACGCCGCTAGTGACCGGCGCCCACTCTGAGTTAAATCCGTCAATCACCACTCTTTGTTGTCTGTTGCTCAACCAATTCGCGATCCATTGGTTTACTTGACCGTCAATACCTATTTGCTTTAATTTATAAAGTAATTTATGATGTGGGACTTTATCAAACGCTCTCTGGAAATCAAGATAGACTACGTCCAATGATTTAGTTACGTCATAAACTAAGAGGTCGTTATAAAAGGTCAATAGGTTTGATAGGCAGGATCTTTTGTTACGGAAGCCATGTTGTGAATCCCCAATTAATGGCTTTCGAGGTAACTCACAATTTTGTCTCTAATTATGCTCTCAAGTAGCTTACCTACAATTGAAGTTAGACTAATGGGTCGGTAGTTACCTGAGAGAGAGAGAGAGAGAGAGAGAGAGAGAGAGAGAGAGTGTGTGTGTGTGTGTGTGTGTGTGTGGTTGTTCCTACCCGCATGGTCGTCGCTGGGCAGGTCGTAGTAGTAGAAGTCGTCGCCTTGGAACGCTCGGTCGAAGGTGATTGTTGGGGAGGTGTTGAGGATGATGGATCGCGTGAAGAACGACAGCCCTGCATGGAACAGAAGTAATCAAGGCGAGGGTAATGAATAATGATGGTCGGAATGGGGATGGAAACGTTCAAGGGGAAGACGTATACGCCAAAAGACAACATCGAAGGGAAAAGTCGAGAGGCAGAAACATCCTATACCTCAGTGTTGGTGGCTGACGGATTGGTGCGGGAGGGAAGAGAAGGAACAAGGAGCCTCAAATAGATAGTCACCACGGTATTCTCAGACGCTCCCGACTCTCACATTAACAACAATTTCCAAAGTCTGAGAAAAAGAGAGCAGCCTACTATAATCTTGTTCCAATGAGTGCTTTTACCACGTTTATAGTGCAGAAGGTTTGTTATGACCATGGCCGAGAAGAGATCATCTGAGTTCTCAAGAGTTTTTTTCTTTTTTTCTTTTTTACGTTCAAGCCTGGTAACTACAGAAGCTTTGTCAAATCACCGCCAGGATCATAAAACCCTCCACACAAATGCCAGTGCTCAGAACTCTTACGAAAAACCTTGTCAAATATGTGTGTCCTCGGGCGCTGACTATGGTCCTTAGCTCCTTATACACACAACAGCGGCCCGTTTTATTTATATTATGGTCGGCATTTTCAGACGCTTCCTCCTCTTACATTAACAACAATTTCCAAAGGCCGAGAAAAGAACACTAATCATATTGTCAACAACCTTCTCATGAGTGGTCTCGTTCATAGTACTGCAGAGCGCTTTATCAAGTCGCCACCAGGATCATAAAACCCTCCACAGAAATGCCAGTGCTCAGAACACCTACGATACACACACAACAGCTTTCCGTTCTAACTTAGTAAGGTCGGCATTCTCAGACGCTGCCATCTCTTTCATTAACAACAATTTCCAAAGGCCGAGAAAAGAAGACTAATCATATTGTCAACAACCTTCTCATGAGTGTTCCCGTTCATTGTGCTGCAGAGCGCTTTATCAAGTCACCACCAGGATAATCAAAGTCTCCTTAGAAATGCCAATTCCCACAACTCCTACGAAGGCCTTGGAAAATGTGTGTGCTTGGGCGCCGATATGTTTAATTAAGAATATGGCTCCCCTACACAACAGCTCCCCGATCTAACCTGAGATAATAATGCTGGGGAGGAAGCTTAGGTCATATTCTTAAACCTTTCGACGCCCATTAACTCCATTATACATTTAACAAGGCTTTCGTTCCTTGGATTTGTGGGCTCTTCCATGAGGGGTGGTTTTATGACCCCGATGGTAATTTGACAAAGTTTCTTCACCACGAAATTGATCCCTCTTTCGGCCACCTCTTTGGATTCTTTTTAGGAGCAGCGAGTAGCGGGCTTTTTTTTTTATTATTGTTTCCTTTTTTTGTGCCCTCGAGCTGTCTCCTTTGTTGTAAAAATAAAAAAAACGAACGTAAAGAAACACTCGTGGGGACATTTTTAACCTCATTTCCCGCCGTTAGAAATGATTGGTGAAAGAGAAGGAAGCGTCTAATAATACCGACCTTATTCACAGCAGCAGACACATCGAAGTTAGGGTCATATTATCAAACACTTCGTCGCCCAAGCACTCGCATAGGACAAGGCTTTCGTAGGAGTTGTGGGCCTTTCCAGGGTTAGTTTTTTGGCCCTGGTGGTAGTTTAACAAAGCTTCAGCACCATGAACGAAAAGAAACACTCATGGAAAGGCGTTACAAGTGACTGATGTAAGAGAAGGCGGCGTCTAAGAACTACCGACCTTATATTCACAACAGCAGTCACATCGAAATCAAAATAACAACACTGAGAGGAAGAAGAAAGCAAAACACACACAACCCTGAAACCTTAGCACCTGCAGCTATAAGGAACACCTCCAAGCCCTCGTCTCTAGTGTGTGTGTCGGTGCTGAGGACAAGAGATCAGTCAGGCAGTCACATCGAACATAGAATAACAACAGTGAGAGGAAGAAGAAAACAGGGCACACGTATACCCTCACAACCTTCGTATCTGCAGCTATAAGAAACTCCTCCAAGCCCTCGTCTCTAGTGTGTGTGTCGGTGCTGAGGACAAGAGATCAGTCAGGCAGTCACATCGAACATAGAATAACAACAGTGAGAGGAAGAAGAAAACAGGGCACACGTATACCCTCACAACCTTCGTATCTGCAGCTATAAGAAACTCCTCCAAGCCCTCGTCTCTGGTGTGTGTGTCGGTGCTGGGGACAAGAGATCAGTCAGGCAGTCACATCGAACATAGAATAACAACAGTGAGAAGAAGAAAACAGGATACACCTATACTCTCACAACCTTCGTATCTGCAGCTATAAGAAACTCCTCCTAGCCCTCGTCTCTGGTGTGTTTGAAGGTGCCGAGGACAAGAGATCAGTCAGGCAGTCACATTGAACATAGAATAACAACAGTGAGAAGAAGAAGAAAACAGGACACACCTATACTCTCACAACCTTCGTATCTGCAGCTAAAAGAAACTCCTCCAAGCCCTCGTCTCTGGTGTGTGTCGGTGCTGAGGACAAGAGATCAGTCAGACAGTCACATTGAACATAGAATAATAACACTGAGAGGTAGAGGAAAGCAGTACACAACCTTATAAACTCCGTACCTGCAGCTATAAGAAACTCCTCCAACCCCTCGTCTCTAGTGTGTTTGAAGGTGCCGAGAACAAGGGTCCAGTCAGGCTCCACGGGGACTTTTGCGCCCTTACTCCCACCTCCTTCCACACCTCCTCCTGCTCCTCCTGCCCCTTCTTCAGTGGCATTCACCAGCACCGTCGGCAGTCCCCCCTCCCGTAGCCACTCCTCACTCAGAAATTGGGTCTTGTTGCTGCTGTAGAGGCGGTGGACGGGAAGAAACAGAACATGAGCACTTGGTATTGGCATCTATACTACGCTGAACGTGAATGAAAGAGGAAACTTAAGCCGTTTTAGAAGAACGCAGAAGAGAAACAAAACACGGTACAGCCTCAGTCATCCTCTCCTCACACACTGATACCCTCTCTCGCTCCCTCACTCTATCTGTCTATCTGTCTATCTATCTGTCCGCTTGCCTGAGGGTGGCGTTGAGTAAGAGGGCGTCTCGTCTCTCCATCTCCAGCAGCAGCGGCCGGATGTAGGAGAAGGCAACGAAGATGACCAGGATGAGGCCCACGATCATTGTACCGCCTGGCGAGGGGAAGAAAACGGAGGGTGGGTTGTAATGAGGGAGGGAAGAAAGAGTGGGAGTAAGGGGAAGAGAAATATAAAGCAGGGTAGTCATAAGGGGTGAAGAATAGAGAAAGGGAGGAAATAGTGGGTGTAAGGGGAATGAAAATAGAAGAAGGTGAAGAACTGAGAGAAGGAGAGAGGGAGGGAAGGAGAAACAAGTGGGTGGATGTAAGGGGAAAAAATAAAAGGAAGGGTGGTCATAAAGGGGCGAAGAACCGAGAGAGAGAGAGAGAGAGGGAGAGAGAGGGGGAATAGTGGTGTGTAGAGGTGGCAAATAAAGCAGTGACATAATAGTGGATAAGTGACGAAAGCAAACAGGATATGTGTGTGTGTGTGTGTGTGTGTGTGTGTGTGTGTGAGAGAGAGAGAGAGAGAGAGAGAGAGAGAGAGAGAGAGAGAGAGAGAAGGTTGCGTATAACAGGAAACAGATAGAGAGAATGTAAGCCAAGGAAAGATAAGTAAATATGCTGAGGGAGTAATTATGGATGCAGGTGGATACAAATAAAAGGAATAGTAGAATAACGGAGGGAAGACAGAGGGAGCCACAGCCAACAACGTACACAACCTCTACCAAAGTCTTACTAAATGTGAATGTGTGTAAGCCCGTTTTCTTAGGTATCAGCAACTCATTTCGCCTGTTTCAAAATCCTCTCGTCGAAGTTGGTGGGGTTTTCATGGACTGTTTTGTGACTGTTTTCATGGACTGTTTAGTGACTGTTTTGTGACTGTTTTGTGACTGTTTTCATGGACTGTTTAGTGACTGTTTTGTGACTGTTTTGTGACTGTTTTCATGGACTGTTTAGTGACTGTTTTGTGACTGTTTTGTGACTGTTTTCATGGACTGTTTTGTGACTGTTTTCATGGACTGTTTTGTGACTGTTTCTGTGACTGTTTTGTGACTGTTTTGTGACTGTTTTTGTGACTGTTTTGTGACTGTTTTCATGGACTGTTTTGTGACTGTTTTCATGGACTGTTTTGTGACTGTTTTCATGGACTGTTTTGTGACTGTTTTTGTGACTGTTTTGTGACTGTTTTTGTGACTGTTTTGTGACTGTTTTCATGGACTGTTTAGTGACTGTTTTTGTGACTGTTTTGTGACTGTTTTCATGGACTGTTTAGTGACTGTTTTTGTGACTGTTTTGTGACTGTTTAGTGACTGTTTTGTGACTGTTTTCATGGACTGTTTAGTGACTGTTTTTGTGACTGTTTTGTGACTGTTTTCATGGACTGTTTTGTGACTGTTTTGTGACTGTTTTCATGGACTGTTTAGTGACTGTTTTGTGACTGTTTTGTGACTGTTTTCATGGACTGTTTAGTGACTGTTTTGTGACTGTTTTGTGACTGTTTTCATGGACTGTTTAGTGACTGTTTTGTGACTGTTTTGTGACTGTTTTCATGGACTGTTTTGTGACTGTTTTCATGGACTGTTTTGTGACTGTTTTTGTGACTGTTTTCATGGACTGTTTTGTGACTGTTTTCATGGACTGTTTTGTGACTGTTTTCATGGACTGTTTTGTGACTGTTTTGTGACTGTTTTTGTGACTGTTTTGTGACTGTTTTTGTGACTGTTTTGTGACTGTTTTCATGGACTGTTTTGTGACTCTTTTCATGGACTGTTTTGTGACTCTTTTCATGAACTGTTTTGTGACTCTTTTCATGGACTGTTTTGTGACTCTTTTCATGAACTGTTTTGTGACTCTTTTCATGGACTGTTTTGTGACTCTTTTCATGGACTGTTTTGTGACTCTTTTCATGGACTGTTTTGTGACTGTTTTCATGGACTGTTTGTGACTGTTTTCATTGACTGTTTGTGATGCTAGAGATAGTTTTACACGGCTTCTGCACCTTGGGGGGGGAAACCACCCATGAAAATCCGGCTGATCTTCTCTACGGCCTTGGGAAATAGTCGTTCGTGCCGTCAGTAGAGCCCCAGCCTCCCTCTCTACCCAAGCAGCCGCCGTCTCCGCCACCACTAACATCACCATCACTCCTACTGTTATCGTGATGGGAGCCCGATGCGTATAAGAATATGGACCTCAGCACCGAAACGTTTGAGAATACGGGCCAACTTATTCCCCCTTCTCTCCCTACCTATTTCCCCGGTGGGTCTTTTATCCTCTGCATAATTATATTCGGCAGTACTGTTTGAAGGTAACGAAAGATTGACTACATGTGCGACTAATCTAATGAAGTTGGGTTACCGTCCGCTATCATTGGTCGAGACTGGTTATAGTCAGTATATATCTATCTATATATGTGGACGGTGGCGAGTGTCAGGAAGTCCGGAGTTAATGATGTGGGAATTACGATACTACGACTGAAATTGAGAATAGAGTGTGTGATTGTCAGCTGTCAGAAGGTGGAAACGTTCAGAGGGAAAATGTAAGCCAACGGAAACTATCGAACGGAGAAGTCTAGCGGTCGAAAAATCCAATACCTCGATATTAATGGCTGGCAGACTGGCATGGGAGGGAAGAGGAGGAACTGGAAGCCCCAAATAATTACGAAATTTTAATCGCCTGAGTCTTACCTTTAGGAGACTCTAGCTGTCAGTGTGTGGGAAATATCCTATACCTCGATGTTAATGGCTTGCAGACTGGCACGGGAGGGAAGAAAAGGAAGTGGAACCCTTAAATAGTTACCAAATAATACGAGAACTTAAATCAGTGGCATGTGAGTCTTAGTTTTAGGGGAATCTAGCTGTCAGTGTGTGGGAAATATCTTATACCTCGATGTTACTGGCTGGCAGACTGGTACTGATGGGAAGAAAAGGAAGTGGAAGCCTTAAATAGTTACCAAATAATACAAGAACTTAAGTCAGTGTCGCGTGAGTCTTAGTTTTAGGATAATTTCACTGTCAGGGTGTGTTGTGAAGCTAGCGAGGTACTGGATGTTGGAGGAGGAAGAGGAATAGGAGGAGGAACAAGAATTAAAGTCAACATCACGTGAGTCTTACCTTCAGGAGAAACAAGCTGTCCGGGTGTGTTGTGAGGCTGGCTGGGTACTGGATGCTGAAGGAGGAAGAGGAAGAGAAGGAGGAGCAGGAGGTGAGTGATCCACACACGCGCTTCCCTTACGAGTGGAATAGATAGCAGGAGGATCTTATCGGGATGTTCTTTATCTATATGTGTATAAGACGTGCCGCTATCAACGCCCTCTGCCTCTCCTCCCTGCACCGTCTTGTGAAATAAATGACTCGGTAATCGGTAAGGTGTGTTTTCTTATCTTTATTTTTTTAGTGCGTGGTTTGTTTCTGTTTATGTTTCTTTTGTGTGGTTATTGTTGCTTCCTTTTCTTCTACTTCATTTTTTTTTTTTTACTTCTTTATTTTCCTTTTACAACGGAGTCGCCATCCGTGTCAATTATCCCAACTCTCTCTCTCTCTCTCTCTCTCTCTCTCTCTCTCTCTCTCTCTCTCTCTCTCTCTCTCTCTCTCTCTCTCTCTCTCTCTCTCTCTCTCTCTCTCTCTCTCTCTCTCTCTCTCTCTCTCTCAACCCCCCACACACACGCACACACACGCACACACAAACCTCCCCCACACGCCTCCAGCACAAATAGCTCAAGTTTTGGCTGGATTTCTTTTCTTAGACTTGGACATCATAATTGGGTCATTAGTTTCCCAGTTTTAACTCTCTTAATTGTGTTCCGAGTCCATCCTCCGCCCGCTGTACCTCCCTCCCATCCACCGTCTGGCCAAACAGCGGTCTGATGAAGATTGCGCTCCCGAGACAGCGCCTGATTTTGTGTGTTCCCTTATCAGTGTGTGCCACTCATCGACTCGCTCCGATATAATGCGACGGAATAGAAACAATCACTTAATCGCTTATGGCAAGGTATTTGCTGCTCTTCTGTGCTTCCCTGACCAAATGATAATGATGATGATGATGAGTGGAGCTATACTCTGTAGCTATACTTCTTTACTTTTCTTATCATTTATGACTTCTACTGACTTTCGATCCTCCCGAAAAAAAACTAGGAGAAGATCAAATCTGATGTGAAAATAGCGATAAAAATTGTGTGTAAACCAGCGTGGCCGCAGGAGCCTGCGTAGTCCAGTGCGACGATATGTTGAAACAAGGGTGTCGTTAGGAGGCTCATGTATATTCACCTTTCTTTTAGTGAGTCTGAGGGGGGTCGTTAAGAGGTTCATGTATATCCACCTGTCTTTTCGTGCCCTTAAAGGGTGTCGTAGGTAAGAGCCTTTTGGATGTCAGGTGTGGTGAGCCACGTGTGACTGCCCTTGGACACTGTACGGGTTTCTGGGGTTACTCCTTCGCCCTCGGCCGCACACACGTTTCACGGCTATTTTCACACTTGTTTTGATGTCTTCACTCTTTATCATGTGTTTTTTCGGGAGGTTTAAAGGCTAACATAATACATGACAACAGAAGAGCAGTCGATACGTAGGAAACGAGATATGGGCGTGTAAATATAACCAATCTCTAGTACAGTATGTCCCAGGTTCGACTTGCTGTAGTTCCCGGTATAAGCGAGAGATAAGCACAATACCTATATGACAACAGAAGAGCAGTTAGATAAGTAGAAAACGAGATACGGGCGAGATATAATAACCAATTTTTACTTCAGTATGTCCCAGGCTCGACTTGCTATAGCCCCCCGTGCAAGCGAGAGAAAACGTTGCTGGTAATGATTTGTTTTGGCCTGGCGCTCCCCTGGCGGCCACCTCGGGAAGCAGTCAGTGAAATGGAGAGGCCCAGCTGACAGGAGGGTCAGTC
>NC_066535.1:7743620-7748620 GCF_024679095.1 Eriocheir sinensis
GGAAGGGAGAGTAACGGGGTGGGTGTGTTAGTCGGCCACCAGGACCCAAATAGGCTTTAGGCGATAACCGACCGACCGACCGACTGACTCCACGTTGTTTCGCCTTCTGACAGCTGACCATATGACCTGCCACCACCACCACCACCCCGGGGACACACTGTTATGACCACGGGTGCTGCCTTATGATTAGTCCGTGAAGGTATTGTGTGAGAGGGAAAGGAGGGAGGAGGCAGCCGTTATTCAGTCTTGCCGCGGGGTTCAGGAGGTTTTATACTTTCTTTGTTGGTACCGATACTTACTCACTGCCATGGAGTTAAAGCCGAGAATTAACGTATGATCTGCCGGGGATAGGAGTTTTTATACTTTCTTTGATGGCTTGTAAGGTTTAGGGACGGTGTGAGTGCATTGCAAGAAGCTCACCGCACCGATACTCACTCACTGCCATAGAGTTAGAGCCTAGAATTAACGTATGATCTGCCGGGGATAGGAGTTTTTATACTTTCTTTGATGGCTTGTAAGGTTTAGGGACGGTGTGAGTGCATTGCAAGAAGCTCACCGCACCGATACTCACTCACTGCCATGGAGTTAAAGCCTAGAATTAACGTATGATCTGCCGGGGTTAGGAGTTTTTATACTTTCTTTGATGGCTTGTAAGGTTTAGGGACGGTGTGAGTGCATTGCAAGAAGCTCACCGCACCGTTACTCACTCACTGCCATGGAGTTAGAGCCTAGAATTAACGTATGATCTGCCGGGATTAGGAGTTTTTATACTTTCTTTGTTGGCTTGTAAGGCTTAGGGACGGTGTGAGTGCATTGCAAGAAGCTCACTGCACCGATACTCACTCACTGCCATAGAGTTAGAACCGAGAATTAGCGTACGGTATGATACTTTATACTTTCTTTGCTAGCTGACCAGATTTAGCAATGGTGTCAATGCAGTTCATGAAATTCTCTGTGTCAAGTCTTACTCACTGTCACCGAGTTAACTTATGATCTGCTCAGTCTATTTCCTTCCTCAATCGTCATCATTAGTCAAACCTTTGTGTATTTCCATTCTTCGAGTTTCACAAGCTTTTATAGGACCCGCGCTGAACTGGCTTTTTTGTGTTCTTTTTTGTTTTTGCCCTTGAGTTGTTTCATCCCCTATAAAAAAAAAGAAACTAAGACCCAAAGGCTGGTATTATAAGACACTGTCGCTTCTCATATCAGCTTTCTAAAGGTCAAAGAGGGGGTCAGTCGGGTTCTAATGATTGTTTCTTCAGGTAAGAAGAAGGGTTAAACTATCACCAGGGTCAATAAAAGTACTCTTGGAAATGCCCACAACTCCTGCGAAAGCCTTGTTAAATGTGCATTTCTTCGGTTCATAGTACAGAAGAAGGATCAAACTACCACCAGGGTCATAAAACTACTCTTGGAAATGCCCACAACTCCTGCGAAAGCCTTGTCAAATATGTGTTCTTGGGCGCCGAAATGTCTTGCAATGCGACCCATATTCTCCGACGCTTTCGACTCTCACATCAAATATTTCCCCAAGGCCGCACAGGAGGTTAGTCAGGTTTTCATGAGTGTTTTTTCACATCCATGGTGCAGAAGCCTTGTCACGCCCTCACCAGGCTCTTAAAACTACCCCTTGAGACACCCATAACAAGCTCTACGAAAGCCTTATCAAATGTAGATGTGTAAGCCCCCCAAAAGTTTGAGAATGTAAATCTGTATAGGCTTCTGGAGGGGTGTGATTTGCGGTCGCCTTGTGATTTGCGGTCGCCAGCTGGAGGTGAAGGAAGGGTTGGTTGAGGTAGTTTTCGGTTGACCCAAATTTGTGGTTAAGTTTGTGGCGAAGAGTGTTGCCAGGTGGTTATAGTGTGTGTGTGTGTGTGTGTGTGTGTGTGTGTGTGGTGAAGAGTGTTGCCTAGTGGTTATAGTGTGTGTGTGTGTGTGTGTGTGTGTGTGTGTGTGTGTGTGTGTGTGTGTGTGTGTGTGTGTGTGTGTGTGTGTGTGTGGAGGAGTTGACTGGCCTGAGAAAACAGTGGAGTCCTTGTCACTTCTCATCACTCCTACTCCCCCCTCCTTCCTGCCCCCTACGATACCCCTCCCCCCTCCCCCCCATACTTTCCCTCCCCTGCTCCTTCTCTTATCAAATCCCCTTCCCACATTACCCTTCCCTTCCATTATTCCCCTTCTCCCCACATCCCATCCCTCCCCTGCCCCTCCTCCTTATTAGTTCCCCTTCCCATATTCCCCTTCCCTTCCATCCCACTTTCCTCTTCGTTCCCTTCTCTTCCCCTGCCCCTTCTTATCGGTTTCCCTTCCCATATCAACCTTCCCTTTCCCTTCACATGACTTCCCTTCCATCATCCCACTTTCCTTTTCATTCCCTTCTTTTCCCCTGCCCCTTCACATGACTTCCCTTACATCCCCCTCCTTTTCTTTTCATCCCCTTCTCTTCCCCTTTCATAATAGCTCACCACTTACTCCCACTCACTCCCCTGTCTATCATCTCTCTCCCTCTCCCTCTCACTCCCTCATGGCTCTTTGTACCTCTCTCTACCCCCCTCTCTTCATTCCACTCCGCCTAACGTTATTCGATCTCCATTCATTTCCTCTCATCCATTCCTCTATTGCTGCTGCTGGTGCTCTCCTCTTCCCCCCCCCCCCACCCCCTTCATTTACATCACTCACGTTCTTCCTCTTACTTCCCTCCTTCCTCCTCCTCCTCGTCATCCTCCTCCTCCTCGTTTTCTGTTGTTTATTTCGTTCTTACACCGTTTTTTTATTTTTTATCTTATGACTTGTTTCCTTTCCTCTTTCCTCCCTCCCTTCTCTTCCGACTATTTCTTTCCCTTTCTTCCCTCCTTCCATCCTTTCTTTCTTCTCTTGTACCATCTGCATCCCTTTTCTCCTTTACCTCCTCCTCTTATCTCCTCCTCTTCCTTCTTTTCCTCCTTCCCATCCTGCCGCTGTCTCGTCGCTTTCTTCTTCCTCCTCCTTCTCCTCCTCTTCCTCCAGTGCCAAGACGTTGGGCATTGAACTCACTACGCTTCACTGCACTATGTAAATATACACACACACACACACACACACACACACACACACACACACACACACACAGAGAGAGAGAGAGAGAGAGAGAGAGAGAGAGAGAGAGAGAGAGAGAGAGAGAGAGAGAGAGAGAGAGAGAGATTATGGAAGTAAATAAAACCTTAAAATCGAGACAGACGAAAGAGAGAATATATGATAAAAGAGAAGAGAGAGAGAGAGAGGGACGAGGTCGAGGGAGAGAGAAGCGAAGAGGCGTATATGACAAAAAGGAGAAGAGAGGAGAGGAGTGGAGACGCAAGGTCGAAGGAGAATAACAGGCGTATAAGATAAAAGAGGAGATGAGAAGAGAGAGGAGAGAAGAACAGGCGTGTGTGACGAAATAGAGAATTACTGAGAGAAGATGATGAAGGAGAAGAGAGGAGAGGAGAACAAACGTGCGTGAAATAAAAAAAAAATAGAAAAAAGAACTGAGAAGAGAAGAGATGATGAACGATAAAAGAGAAGAGAGAACTCAGGGGTGAATGACAAAGAATAGAGTACGGTACGGTATAAAACGAAAAAAAACTTCAGCTCATAATTAGGGAGAGATGTGAGAGGGGAGAATCTAATAGAGACACCAAATTAGATTAGTTTTCATGCATATAACCTGACAGAAATAGGCCACGGGGGGAGGGGGGGGGGGCTGGGAGGAGGGGGGGAGGTCGGCTTGTTACCTGGAATTGATGATATGATAATTTAACCAGGCGACGTAGGTAATAACGAATGCCGGTGTAGCAGTAGTAGATGCATATTATTCACGGCATAACTCTTCTGTTCGTCAAAGTATAATACAGATACGCGTAATTATTTAACTCACGAAGAGAACGTTGTAAATAAATAAAATGGTGTAGACAATTAAGGTTCGTAGATGGGTATGATAGATTGATAGATAGATTAATATTGATCATTAGAGTTTTCGTCACCTTGAGAATGACCTGCTATCTTAGGCTTAGGTTAGGTTAGTTTCAGGTGAGATGCGGTTAGGTAATATCAGGTTAGGTAAGGTAAATTTAGGTTAGGTTAGTTTTAGGTAAGTTCCGGTTAGGTTACATCAGGTTAGGTTAGGTAAGATTAGGTTAGGTTAGTTTTAGGTGAGGTCCGGTTAGGTTACATCAGGTTAGGTAAGTTTAGGTTAGGTTAGTATTATGTAAGTTCCGGTTAGGTTACATCAGGTTAGGTAAGGTCAGTTTAGGCTAGGTCGGGTCAGGTTAAAATTTCATTGGTTAGGTTTGGTCAGGCTCGGTGAGATTTGAGAGGTCCGGTTAGGATAGATCAGGTTAGGTAAGGTCAGTTTAGTTAGGTTGGGTCAGGTTAAGATTACATTGGTTAGGTTTGGTAAGATCTGGTTAAGCTAGACAGGGTTGATAAGGCTATGTAAAGTTGGGGCATACGCTATAGCTGCGCGTGACCTTGGTGCTCATCTCCCTCACATTAGTCCTTGAGGCTGTAGTGGGTAAATGTAAAGTTGAGTTATGTTTGATTTATCTTAGTCTAGGTAGGAATATAATGAGGGTGGGTCATCTTAGGTTTGGTAGGAATATAGAGAGGGTGGGTCAGGGTAGCTGGGGTCAGGGGGCGGGGACAGGACCGGAAAGTGAAGGAGCAGAAGAAAAAAAGAAAAAAAACAAACAAGGAAGGAAAAGAAAAAAAAAGAGGCAGAAAAAAAGAGAACCGTGTGTGTGGGTGTAGGTGTGGATGGGGGGAGGCTATGGCAGGGTCGGGGTCGGCTCTCCCCTACATGCATAATGGACCCGGTGTGAATTGAGGCTGATTTAGCGAAGCCACTCATTAAATATCCAATAATAACAACCTCCACAATATCAGATCGAGGGGGAGGGGAGTAAGTGGAGGGGGGCAGATTCAGGGAAGGGACTGGGGTTTAGCTGTGAGGGGAGAGAGGGGTGGGTGATGTGAGAGGGAGG